>NC_063211.1:1105520-1205520 GCF_017589495.1 Alosa alosa | reverse complement strand
GTGTGTGTGTGTGTGTGTGTGTGTGTGTGATCTGCCCCCCGGCTTTCATTACTGCCTCATTCCAGTCCTGACATGACCAAGATCTTGTGACATATGAGTGTGTGTGTGTGTGGGAGAGGAAAAGAAAAGGAACATTTGTGTGTGTGTGTGTGTGTGTCGCGTGTGTGTGTGTGTGTGTGCTGTTTGTATGTGGGTAATCTTTCCCTCACGGGATAAAAAGAGTATATATACTTATGTAATCTGTCTATGCAAATTAGAGAGAGATAGATAGATATAGATTGGTTGATAGATAGATAGATAGAGAGAGTGTGTATGTGTGTGTGTGTGTGTGTGTGGGAGTCTGAGCTGCTGTGTAAACTGCCCTCCTGTGACCCATTGCTCCAGGAGTCTACACACACTCCCACACAGGTGTGTAAACTGCCCTCTCTAGCTAGCAATCACACACACACACAGACACCACACACCTGTTCTACTCACTCACACACACACACAGACACCACACTCACTCCACACTGACACACATGAAACCACACACACACACACACACACACACACACACAGACACCACACACACACACACAGACACCACACACACATGCACACACACCCAGAAACCACACACACACGCACACACACACACACACACACACAGAAACCACACACATATGCACACTAGTGTTGTCACGATACCAAAATTATGACTTCGATACGATACCTACCATAAATATCACGATGCTCGATACTGAAAAGAAAGGACTCATACCTCCTCCAAGTGTATTGAGTCATTGTGTTGAATTCGGTGCACTTTTGTAGTGTGCAGGTCAATTCTGGGTTCTAAACTTCCTACATAATTATCATTTTTATAGTCAGTAAAATAGTAGGCCTACTTTGTATGATTAAGTCCTTTATTTTTTATAGTTCATTTACATTGTGTTGTGTTTTGGCAATAAAGTAGCTTTACTAGCTTTACTAGTAGCAAACTAGCCTAGATCAAGGTCAGTGTTGAAATTACTGCATGCAAATCACTGAATGCTATGCAGAGGGGCCTAATCTTTAGGCCATCTGATGTACAGTATAGGCTACCCTAGGCCTTCCCGTGTTCATGGGATTTCTTTGACGGTTGCAAAGGGAAAAATGTGAGGATAGTCTTCTTTGCGGCCAGTGTACAAGTTCTACATTCCAACCAATCAGGTCTTCGTCAGATAGGCCTACACCATTACCTGTTGCAATATGTCTGTGTGCATTCCTACATTACGTCTATTTCTTTGATAACATGATTTGCTACCACGTAACAATAAGCCACTATTATTATTAGGACTCACGCTTTGGTGGTATTACATGCTGTGGGCTTTAATTAGCACATTTCGGGTAGCCTATCCAACATCTGGGCAATACTTATTGAACAAATTGCAGTCTACATGCCATGACAAATATTACCAGTAGTACTGACCGAACATGAAATAGATTGTTAACAAGTTATGGTAATGTTATTCTGGCATGAACATTGCGCTTTCATCACGTTAGCACCCTATGATTACAGCTCGTTATGTCTCGTCAAAATGATTACAGCTCGTTATGTCTCGTCAAAATTCATTGATGAAGGAAGGTTCGCTTTATCCCAGAGAACCATACTCGTTTCACTTAGGCTAGACTAAAACAGAAGAGAAGAACTTGGCACTAACCATGTAGTCGTGTTTTCTATAGCATATTCGTTAACCACTTTGAACAAAAATGTTGGGATATGTCTGCGAGGTGTTTAGCCAAGTTCCATGCGTAGCCTACTGCTTTTAAATGACTTTGAAATATATTTCCCATACGGGCCTCTGTGTACCTGATGGCTTGCCTTCACTATTCGCAATGTATCCGAAACAGTTACAGATTTCCACTTCACCTTGTGTTTTATCCACAAGGCCGAGGACGGTCGGCAAAGAACTACTGTATGTTGACGTTGGCTGCGCACTCACTCACTCAGAGCTGCCTGCTTGACACGCCCACTTGCCTAGTTGCGTGCAAGGAGCAGTGAGAGCAGCAGTTCACACAGACACATAACGTTATTATTTTAATAAAGTATCGATTCTAAAAACGTCGGAAATCGTATCGTTTTTTGCATGAAGACATCGTGATACCTTTTTAGTATCGATACACCGTGCAACACTAATGCACACACACACACACATACACACACAGACACCACACACACATGCACACACACACACACACACACACACACACAGAAACCACACACACACACACACACACAGACACCACACACACACACATTCACTCACATGTCACTGATCCAAAAAGGTGGATGCTTTATCTCTGAGTCACTTGTCTTTAAGGTAGTCTAAGGTCGTGTGTATGTAGGTGTGTGAGAAGGGGTGGGGTGACTAAGGGGGAAGGATAAAGAGAGAGACACACACACACACACACACACACACACACACACATGCATATAAACTATGCACCATGAGAAACAGAGTTTATGTATCATACATCATGGTTTCTGCAGGTTTTCTGACCTTTTTAAGACCATTATGAATGAAATTTAAGACCAGATTTACTGTACACCGGCAAGAAATATTAAAGAAGATCATAGTCCTTACAAGCAAAGTAGATAAATCAGTAAATAAAGTTTGTATCAGTTATATCAGTTCCAAACTGATCCAGTTTGTAGTCTTTTCAACATTGTGATATTGAGACAAAGAACCATAATGCTGAAACAATGTCAATACAGAATCAAGTCAACAATGGGCATAATATATTAAAGTCCAAAATACACATTTATTTTACAAAACAACATAAAGGTAGAAGTGGAACAAATATGTTTGGAGTCTATGCTGAACAAACAATGTAGAAGCAGCTAGAAATGAGAGTACGCCCACCCCCCCCCACACACACACACACACAGATATTTACACACACAGTACACACACACTTATACACAGAGTACACACACACACAAACTTATACAAACTTATACACAGAGTACACACACACACACACATATACACAGAGTACACACACACACACACACACACACACATTTATACACAGTGTACACACACACACACCCTTATTATAGTGCACAACTTGGCTCCACAGTGTGTCGTGTGACTGTCCTCTGCGGTTGGACAAGCTGAGGTGTGTGTGTGTGTGTGTGTGTGTGCGGGGGGGGGGTTATTTGGTACTGGAGGAGGAGTATCAGATGGAGAGAGAGAGAGAGCGGGATAGAGAGAGAGAGAGAGAAGTGAGAGGGGTTTGCTTTCTTTACACTCTGGTGACAGACATTGAAAACTTAGAATTCAGAGCCCAGAGGCAGAGACAGTGTGTTCAACACTCTCACAGTCTCACAGGCTTATTTTAGGCACAGGGGGAGGCCAGGAAAGAGACCTTTATTTGGTACCGGAGGAGAGTATCAGATGGAGAGAGAGAGAGAGAGAGAGAGAGAGAAGTGAGAGAGGGAGAGAGAGAAAGAGCGAGAGAAGTGATAGAGGGAGAGAGAGAGAGAAGTGAGAGGGGTTTGAGCAGGTAAACATTATTGGCAGGGTAACAGAAAAAAAATCTTAACTGGCTCTCTTTTCCATGTGCTTGTTGTTTATTAGGGTTGGACGGAGTTATTATAAGTTATAATTTCCCATTATATCCACACTGTTGCTCAACTAGTTATAGTGGAAACTGCTACACATATTGCATTCCTCGGCCATCGTGAGGAAAGAAAATGGACATTTTCCAGGAGATAGGCAAGTAAAGAATTTGATCGTTATCTCCCTTTGAACACACCCTGACACTCCCGTACCTGCCCACAGGTACACAGTGAGGTCTGGAGATCTGATCCTAAAGAATGTCAGAAAGAGAACATGTATTCTCACATCAGTCTGTAGCGTGTCTCAACTAATACGCCCCATAAATAGCACTCTACAGTAAAGTAGAGCAGCACTCTGAACAAAGGTGGCAAAGACAGAAGAAATGCTCAGTTTGTGTGAGAGTGTTGGTGGCATATTATGGAAGTTAGGTGGGGGGGAAATGATCTCGAAAATGAATCTTCCCCCCTGTCCCATCTCCTACCAGTTCATTCCCTCACCATGGTGCTCCTGCAGATCTGGAAATGTCCTGCAAGGTATGGAATTATGACCTGTGTTCCGGTTCTAGACATTTGAGTGAAGGACTTGAGAAGGTCTGAAAACTTTCGTTCATAGTGTTGCATACAGAATCAAGTCAACAATGAGCATAACATTGTAGCGTCGGTGGATGTACATGTCTAATGTTGAGTGAGTGTCTCCCCGAATGTAGTGCGAGTGAATGCTATAATGTGTAATGTGGGTTATTGTAGCTGTATTATATTAATATGTGTTAGCGTGTTCAGTCTCTTTGGTTGTACCTCATGTGTTTATCCCCGTGTTGATGTGTGTGGTAAACCCTTATTGTGTGTCACATGTGCGTCTGAGACTAGCCCTGTGATGCCCAATGTCGTTGTCTATGCATTCCTTGGTGCCTGTTTCAATAAACTGCCGTCTTGGCCAAAGGTGATCCCTGTCTGCGGGTGTGATCACCACATTGGTGTCAGAAGTGGGATGGGCGGAGATCCACGCACTCAGATCAAGATGGAGAAGAGGGCCGAGGGCCAGACCAACAAGATGGCGGCCAAACTCAGCAAATGTTCCAATAGTCCTTTTAAGGACTAGCCATCTCGCTGAGCTCGCTACTGCGGAAGATGGAAGACCTTCCAGCCAGGTGACGGTTATCATATTCAAATGGAGGATTTTTATTTGGACAGTGAGGACTAAACAGAGTCAAGCTGAGAGAGTTGAAATGCACTACATACCCCTATGACAAACCCCAAGTTGAAATGCACTACATACCCCTATGACAAACCCCAAGTGTACATGATACAGTGCCACAACAGAATTCTGTGAGGGGGGTTGGTGTAGGAGAGGAGAGTGTGGTTGCTTCTTGGAAGCCATGAGAGCCTTTTTCAACACCATTAGAGACCAGCTCAGACAAGGGACTAAGAGTTACTCCACATTGCTTCAATTGTTTGATGTTTGAGGACATTTGTTTATGCCCACTCTCTACAGCAGGAAGTATACTTTTGCAGATATAGTCTACGCACGGTGCTGATGGCGCAAATGTCATCATACAAAAAGGTTGTACGGCCTTTCCATGATGCACCAAGATTTTCTGTCCATACGAACCTTTCTGTATTGACTGCGCAAGCAAGTTTTATCACACTTGCTGGGTCTAGAGAAAACAAGCTATTAACACTAATAATTATTTTTAACCGACACCTTTGTGCTTGCGGGAGGTTTTTTTTTAAATTATTATTTTGTGCTCCAGAGAATTTGGCCTAATTCGATTACCAGCAACATATTTGGAAAAAAAAAATGCAGTTTGTATTTTAAGACAGAGCTTTGCTCTATTAACAACCAAGCAAGTTCAGGTGAAATGAATAGTTCATTTTCTACCCTAAATGCTCATCTTTCCTATAGCATGACTTCTGACCTGGTGCAGTTCAGATTGTTGTTTATGTTGTTGTTGTCATTTTCATTAAGTGAGTTAAATGTATATACATTTTATTAATTTAATTTTCCTTTGAAAATGAAGGGAGGATGGTGGTCCCTTTCCCATGGGCCTCCTCTGGTGTTCGGTGGTGTGTGTGTGTGTGTGTGTCCCTGACCTTCTCAGATAACTCTGAAACAAGGCATCCATTTCAAGGGCGAACACTGTGCCCTAAGGCCATTCCTACTGTTTGGGTTGCATTGTTATTGTTTGCACTTTGTGATCGCCACACACACACACACATGCACATACACACATACATACTGTATATTACATACAGTTACACACACACTCACCCAAGTACAGTTACACACACACTGACACAATATGATCACATGCAATAATACACAAAGGAAATATGCACACAAACACACATAAATTTGCCCAAATATGCACACCCAATACTTGTCGTGGAGGCTTAGTACATTTCAGAAGTCACGTGATGACATTTTCAGAAGTCAGATGAAGTGTGAAGTGTGTGAGCTACGTGCATTTTCAAGTGTGTGTGAAAATAGTTCTTGTGTGAATGTGTGTGTACGTGCAGATTGGTGCCAAGTCACTCATGAAAGAGATGACTTGCTGTGGGTGTGCATCACTGCCTAACATTTCAGACTTAGTCACAATCAGCAGTCAAACACACACACACACACACACACACACACACACACACACATACAGGACCTCATTTCACACAGTGAATTATGCAGTCACAGCTTAACATAATACTGTAACCCTTCTTCCGCAGGCTTACTCAGCAGAAGGCATGGGTCTCTTCAAACTGGGTCAAGGGTGGCCAGAGCCGAGAACTGAAGCATAGGCCCTGTGTGCTATGTGTGTGTGTGTGTGTCTATATGTGTGTTTGCATTTCAGGATTTCTGTCTGTGTGTGTGTTTGCTCAGTCTATACTGTATATCTGTATTATGTAAGTCTGTAAGTAAATATAGTTTGAACTGTTTGAAGTGGAATTGCTGATGAGGGAGCTTTATGCTCTATGGGAAATGTAGGATCAGTAGGAAATGTAGTCTCTAAAGTAATATGCTCTATGGGAAATGTAGGATCAGTAGGAAATGTAGTCTCTAAAGTAATATGCTCTATGGGAAATGTAGGATCAGTAGGAAATGTAGTCTCTAAAGTAATATGCTCTATGGGAAATGTAGGATCAGTAGGAAATGTAGTCTCTAAAGTACTATGCTCTATGGGAAATGTAGGATCAGTAGGAAATGTAATCTCTAAGTATTATGATGAAGCACAGACATAAAACATAAACATACATGTCTGAGTCCACTCGAAAATGAAAAGAGCCCATCTGGTATTGGATAGCTTATTTTGATATACTCTCTCAACTGGTCATCACAATTGGACCATTAACAGGCCAATCACATTCTCTCATTGTGACTGAGCTAGTGACACAGGCCCAGTAAAACTCTTCATTGGAGACACGCATGTCCAAAACCTGATCAGTCATGGTGTCTGTACATAGATTACCAAAACCTGATCAGTCATGGTGTCTGTACATAGATTACCAAAACCTGATCAGTCATGGTGTCTGTGTATCGCCACCAGATGCCTTTACTATTCCTCAGCTTGAGGATTGTATCGACTGCATTGGTACAGTTTGGTACATTGGTACAGAGCACAGTTTGTTACCAAATTGGACTTACTTTGGGGCTTATTGTCTGCTCAAGCTAGAGTGTAAAGGACCACTTTGGAGTTTTAATATCTGCTTTTGATCTAATGAAATAAGTATGGGTTGGTTTATTGGTAAAATATGTTTGTAAATGTGTGTAACTTAATCTAAATTAATTTTATATTTCGTATGTGCCTTTAATGTTATTTGTATGTGATTGACCGGAAATTCTGTGCACCTGTAATGTAAAAATTTGTCCCTTTGGTGGCACCGTAGTTTGCACAAGGGAAGATGAGCTTTTAAATGGTAGCTGGTGGGTGTGAGTAGTACGCAGCTGTGTTTGGGCCGACAGGATTTTATCAGATTTCGTTTCACTCATGAACTTAAATGACTTGACGCCCGTTTCATGACGGAAGAAAGGACTATCATATATTTTGCATTCCTTGGTGAGCGCAGCGAGGTACGTTTCATTCATACAGTAGTTATTTAGGAAATGTTTGCACATATGTACGGTCTATTTTGCTGTGTAATTAATGTGTTGCTCTAAATGTTTGCCCCCGTAATGATGTTTTGTAGCCGTGAAAGCAAGTGTGTGATGTTTGTATGTATGTTTTTCAATACAGTTTTCACGGTGCTAAGGTGACGATGATGGATTAAAAGTTGAACGTATGCTGGTTTGGCGAACTAAATAAAGAACACCTTATGCATCAGTCGAGACTCTCTTTTTGGATCCAAGGGCTGCTACAAAGAGAAATGTCTACTTTTGCAACACCTGAGGTTCTATACATCTGCAATGTCCTATCTTTTAGGATGAAAAATTGCGCCTGCGACCTTCCAAAGGTTGATAGGCAGGGTAACAGCTGATCTCAGTAGCATTATTGTGTATATTGATGATGTGGTTGTGCATAGTGGTCTTTGGCAGTTGTTGCACAATGCTTACATTAGGCAGTTTTTGCACTGGTAGCCAACCTGGTGAAAATTAGGAAAGGCCAGGTTACTTATTTGGGTCACCTGGTTGGACAGGGAAAGGTGCTGCCTAGACAGGCTAAGATTCAGGCAGTATTAGATCGGCCAGTCCTTAAGTCTCAGCATGAGGTGCAGGGCTGAGAGCAGGCTGGTACGGTCCGGTACGGCATACCACTGTAAAATTGAGTGTCAGTACACAGTACCAGAAGGAGCAGCTGCCTGCTAAAAAGAGGGCTGATACCTCTCACGCTATTGACATATCTTCTTCCCTAACACCTTTCTCACACTAACTTTTTGTCTATGCTTCCTGCAATGTACTGTATGTGATCTAGAAATTTAACTTCCAACGAGATTCACGTATTTAGGCAGATAGGCTATTGCCTATGACATCTGACGAAAGCAAAACAGTGTCTTATCAACCAATAACTGAATGATTAAACTACACACCACACAGCAATATCTTTCAATATATCATTATCATAAAAAACAAGGAAGACATCAGAACAGTTTGAGTTAAGAGAGGACAGGCAGAGTGGCCTTCCAAAGAAGACAGGCAAAGAAGAAGAGAGCTTGAGAGTAGCCTATTTAGGTGTGTTAAAAATGTGTTGGTGTGAATTTCCCCCTACAGTATAAGAAATTTCACTCCAAGCTCAACTAAAAGGTTGACAGATATTCAGAGAAGAGGTGTACGACATAAAGTAATGAAGGTTGTGGTAGTCGTACCAGCAAGAATTTTCAACTATTTTTACCCCTAGTGAGGTGATGCAGGTGTTAAGGATGTGTGGGTTTTACAGCCTTTTCGTTCACAGTTTTGTGACTGTACCTTTGACCAATGTCCTGAGGGAGGGGGCCACGTTTGTATGGACCAGTGGGTGTGAAAAGGCTTTTAATCAGATCAAGGATATTCTCCTGTGTTAACCCGTGTTGGCAGCCCCAGACGTCAGTGTAACTTTGAGACTTGATGTGGATGCTCGTGATGGGGGCAGTGCTGTTACAGGCAGATTCCGACGGCCTTGATTGACCCATCTGAGGAAGCCAAAGAGCCATTGAGAAGGAGGCGCTGTCTGGCTTCTGTTGGTTGTCGAGCATTTTGAAATGTACTCGTCTGGTTCCAGTGGGGGTGTGGTGGTTCATATGGACCACAACCCTCTTGCCTTTCTTGCTAAGTTCAGAACCGCAAATGTATGTTCATGTATCTGTCTGGTTCAGAGGCACAAATGTTCATGTTCATGTTATCTGTCTGGTCGCTTGCCCTCAGTATCTCTATACGGTACCTCCAGACCTCCCTCTCCTCTCACAATTCTTCTCTGGGATGAAGTATGCGTGCATGAAGCTCCAAGCTAAATAGCCTGCAGGTCTCTTCACAGGATCATAATTCCTGCAGCCTGCAAAATAATCAATAAATCTTTCATCTTTCCCTCTTGCGTGGTGGATCCAGAGTTGAGTGTAAAGAAAACATGCTGATACAGAGAAGTTCCTGTTCAGAGACTGTGTGAGAAAGCAGCTATTGGCGCACATGCACGCACGCCACACACACATTCACATATGCATGTACACACACACACATACTCGCACTCATTTCACACACTCACATGTCCATTCCTAATTCTGTCTCACACACAGTCAGCAGTGCGCATGCATGTCCTCAAATGGATCATACTCACACACCTCTCTCTTCAATCCTTTCTCTATCTCTCCTTCCTTCTCTCTTTCTCCTTCCCTCTCTCCTTCCTCTTTCCCTCTCTCACTTTCTCCTTTAACTTCTCATCCCTTCATCCCTTCTATCAACTTCTCTCTCTCCTTTCTCTCTTTAACTCTCTCTCTCCCATTCCCCTGTATACTCTCTCCATCTCTCTCCCCTCCATCTCTCTTTCCCTATACTCTCTCTCTCTTTTTCTCTGTATCCTACTCTCTCTCTCTCCATCTCTCTTTCCTACTCTCTCTCTCCATCTCTTTTCCATCTACTTTCCCTCTCTCTCTCTCCATCTCTTTCCTGTATGCCTTTCTTCCATCTCTCTTTCACCAGTTCACCCATTATATCCATTCCACTAGGTTCAGCAGCAGATGGCATGTCCCTCAAATGGATCATACTCACACACCTCTCTTCAATCCTTTCTCTATCTCTCCTTCCTTCTCTCTTTCTCCTTCCCTCTCTCCTTCCTTCCCTCTCTCACTTTCTCCTTCTCATCCCTTCTATCACTTTCATCCTTTAACTTCTCTCTCCTTCCATCTCTCTCTCCATCTCTCTTTCCCTGTATACTCTCTCTCTTTCCCTACTCTCTCTCTCTCTCTCTCTCCATCTCTCTTTCCCTACTCTCTCTCTCTCCATCTCTTTTTCCCTGTATACTCTCTCTCTCTCTCTCTCTCTTTCTCCATCTCTCTTTCCCTACTCTCTCTCTCTCCATCTCTCTTTCCCTACTCTCTCTCTCTCTCTCCATCTCTCTTTCCCTACTCTCTCTCTCTCCATCTCCCTCCCTCTAGCTGCCTGCCCCAGCAGGGGTCCAGGAGTTGCCCATGGTCTCCCCACATACACACACACACACACACATATCCATGTCATGGGTTCAAAGAGCCGCATTCCAGAGCCCAAGGGGGACCCGGCGTGATGGGCTGTATTCTGTATCCACGGCGACAGTTGGACATGTCTCCCTGACAGCTTTATGATGGCACAGGGTCAAATGCGCTGGTCCGTGGTGTCCGATTGCCCCTTACATGGCCCTGTGTGCAGGCTGAGACCATTGCATAAGGAGCTGGGAGAGATGGAGGGAACGAGGCTCGTTGACCCAGTGACTGGAGCTCTGTACATGATAGAGAGAGAGAGAGATGGAGAGAGAGGTGGAGAGAGAGGTGGAGAGAGAGATGGAGAGAGAGGTGGAAGGTAAAGGGGGAGAAGAGCAGAGAGGGAGAGAAAGAGAAACAGAAGACTCAGCGATAGGGGTGATTTAAACTGCTTCCTGTACTAAATATTAGGTATAGGGGTGCACTGCAGATTTAAACTGCTTCCTGTACTAAATATTAGGTATAGGGGTGCACTGCAGATTTAAACTGCTTCCTGTACTAAATATTAGGTATAGGGGTGCACTGCAGATTTAAACTGCTTCCTGTACTAAATATTAGGTATAGGGGTGCACTACAGATTTAAACTGCTTCCTGTACTAAATATTAGGTATAGGGGTGCACTACAGATTTAAACTGCTTCCTGTACTAAAATATTATATACTATAAATCAGTAAATGGAGCAGGACCTAAATACCTGTCAGACATACTTCAGCAGTGCACACCTTCTCGTCCTCTCAGGTCCCAGGTGAAAAACCTCCTAGTAAAACCTACTGTTAGAACTAAACATGGTGAAGCAGCTTTTAGCTGCTATGCGGCTCAGCTGTGGAACCAACTTTCGGATGACATCAAAAAGGCCCCAACTGTAGCCCGTTTTAAATCTGGACTTAAGACCAAACTGTTCTCAGACGCTTTCTGCTAACTGTGCCGAGTTACAAATTCTGAATCTGCCTTGATAATTATTCTACCTTGTCTTTTATTACTTTTTTTTTACTTTTTTGCCTTTGTTTTTTTGCTTACTAATTATTCTTTATTTTTAAATGATTTTACCTTGTGTTTTATGTTTTCTTTTTATTATGATCTTTACCTTTTAACTATTCTTTGACTATATTGCCCTTCTATGCTTTTATTTATTATTATTGTTTGGTTTTGTTTATGTAAAGCACATTGAATGACCTCTGTGTATGAAATGTGCTATATAAATAAACTTGACTTGACTACTGGTTTGGTCTCAGCAACCCCCCAACTCAAGACATTAGCATATCAGTATGTTCATTAGTATTTACACTTAAAAAACACTCTGACAATGTAAACTTTGGGAATTTGTGGAGCAACGAATAACATTACGGCTATATTCTCCACGTTTTTATATTCAGTAGGTTGGTAGGTATTTCATTTTCTTAATTGCATTTTCTTGCTAGTTGCTAGTTTGTGTGGGTTTTCTTGCTAGTCTCTAGTTTGTGTGGGTTTTTAACCTAGCCCCATGCTCTGCGTGGTGAAACAGCTTTGAAAGCTTATTTTCTTTTTTGGTGGCATAGCTGATCTACAAAGCACAGAAAAGGGGCAAAAACACTGCTCCTGCTCCCTTATAAAATGCCCCTCGGGATGAATAAAGTATCTCTATCTAATAAGGTGAAGTTTTACCCTTTCCTTGTGGTGTTGTACAAGCAGACATCCCTGATAACATAAACTTACCATTGTACACCTACTTGCCTCCTCTGTCTGCCACTGACGTGATAAGTAGCCTATGCTTTGAACATTTTATGTGAGCGTCAGATAAATCCCCTTCAACCAATCAAATGATAATGTCTAAACTGGTTGTCCTGGAGACGTACACTTTATAAGGACATGTTGGAATAAACCAAAATATTGGTATGGGGGTGTCCCTATGGTCCATATTTATATCTATGGTATTTAGCAGATACTAGGAGCTGATGAGAGGGATGAAGGATCGCTGATCTGCTTTAGATGGTGCAGAGGGGGGTGGTTAGATGGTGCAGAGGGGGGTGGTTAGATGGTGAAAAAGGTAGTTGAGTTGTTTTTCTATGAACACGTTTGTTTATTTGGCTGTGGTGACTTTGGGATGGGAGGATGTCATTAGAAGAATGAGAGAACACAAAGAGAGAGAGAGACAGAGAGAGAGAGAGAGAGAGAGAGGGGGGAGGAAGGAAGGGAGGAGGCACAGAAAGAGAAAGGAAGAAGAGAGAAGGAGGAGAGAGAAGGAGGAGAGAGAAGGAGGAGAGGAAGAAAGACAGGAATGGAGAGATGGTGTGGGGATGGGGCAGTGAAGGAGAGAGGCAGCAAACTAGAGAAAAGGAGAGAAAATATAAAAAGGGGGAGAGATGATTAGACACGGAGGAAGAGACAGTGGGGGGTGCAGAGAGAGGGATAGAAAGAGAGAGGGAAGGAGAGAGGGAAGGAAAGAGGGAGGCGCTCACTCTGTCTTTCTTTTCATTCAAAGATGCCCAGTCAGCGGGCTGATGACGTCATCGGCACTCCTGACCAAAGGGGCCTCACTCACACGTAGACACTCTATCCCACACACACACACACACACACACACACTCTCTCTCTCTCCCACACACACACATTAGCAGACCAACAAAGTCAACAGTGCACACATGCATTTACACACTCTTTAGCAAACTGTTATGCACACATGCACCTCCCCAAAACCAAACACATTTCTTTCCCACACAGCCCCCCAAACCCCTATAAACCTCACCCACAGACAACGCTCCAGTCACGGCAGGTGCCTGGCCTTCAACTTTGTGTGTTTTGTGTGACTGTAAAACTGTGTGTGTGTGTGTGTGAGTTTCTTTTTAGCTGTGATGTGTACTCTGTTTGAATGAATAATAGCTGCAGATGTGTGTGTGTGTGTTTATATGCAGGAGAGCCTGTATGTATGTATCTGTTTGTGTCTATGTGTATCTGTCTTAGTAACTGTGTGTGTGTGTGTGTGTGTGTCCAGCAGCCCTGCGTGCATACGTGCAGCCTCACACGACTTCCTCTCCACTCTGCAAATTCAGCCTCCTCCTCTGTCTTTTCTGCTCATGGTGGAAACTCTGAGCTGCCACCCCACTAACACACACTCACCAGATCAAAAAGCCCATCAGTCACACACACACACACATATGCTGCACATATACAACACACACACACACACACACACACACAAAGTCAACAGTGCACACATGCATTTACACACTCTTTAGCAAACTGTTATGCACACATGCACCTCCCCTTAAAACCAAACACATTTCTTTCCCACAATACGCCCCCAAACCCCTATAAACCTCACCCACAGACAACGCTCCAGTCACGGCAGGTGCCTGGCCTTCAACTTTGTGTGTTTTGTGTGACTGTAAAACTGTGTGTGTGTGTGTGTGAGTTTCTTTTTAGCTGTGATGTGTACTTGTTTGAATGAATAATAGCTGTGCAGATGTGTGTGTGTGTGTTTATATGCAGGAGAGCCTGTATGTATGTATCTGTTTGTGTCTATGTGTATCTGTCTTAGTAACTGTGTGTGTGTGTGTGTGTGTGTGTCCAGCAGCCCTGCGTGCATACGTGCAGCCTCACACGATCTCCTCTCCACTCTGCAAATTCAGCCTCCTCCTCTGTCTTTTCTGCTCATGGTGGAAACTCTGAGCTGCCACGACTAACACACACTCACCAGATCAAAAAAGCCCATCAGTCACACACACACATATGCCGCCTGCACATATACAACACACACACACACACACACACACACACACACACACACACACACTCCTGTGCATACCTACTCACAAATACACACAAGATCAAAAAAGAAAAGAGTCCCATCATAATACTCTCACATTATCACACACACACACAGAAATATATTAAACATATGAATACATTTGAATAATATACCTTTTAGCTCTACATCTGTACACCAAATCCTCTCTGAAATGCACACACACACACACACACACAGTTGCTTCTGTGGCTTTGGTTCAACTGTGGTCAGAAGATCCAATCCCAGTTCTATTGCAAACTGATGGTAAATTCCGGAATTGATCTCAGGCTGATTTGATTACTCCAGTCTAATTTCATCCACCCTGAAATTGCACACAGGCAGAGTTTATACATATCCTGTACTCCACACACACAATTTTTCGCAGATGTCAAAACACACACACAGAAATTAATCTACCACTAACACACACTCAAAACATCTACCACTAACACACACTCAAAACAGCCCCATCACTCTACTGCACCTACCTACCACTCATGACAGCCCCATCACTCTACTGCACCTACCTACCGAGGTTTGGGAACCTTGTGCTTACATGCTCACTGTGAGCTTTGAGCAGCAGCAGCTCCTGAGTCTCTCTGAGTGATGTCCCTCAGGGCAGCGATGAGGCTCCTGAGTCTCTCTGAGTGATGTCCCTCAGGGCAGCGATGAGTCTCTCTGAGTGATGTCCCTCAGGGCAACTCCTGAGTCTCTCTGAGTGATGTCCCTCAGGGCAGAGATGAGTCTCTCTGAGTGATGTCCCTCAGGGCAGCGATGAGGCTCCTGAGTGATGTCCCTCAGGGCAGCGATGAGGCTCCTGTGCTTGATCTCCGACATCGCCGAGCAGCACGAGGACGGAGCCGTCATGGGGAGATGCAGGACGCTCCGGCTGGAAGGGCCTGGCTGTGGTTTTTCGTGTCCTCCTTTGACACGGAGAGGATATGTGTGTGTGTTTTTTTGGGAGGAGGGTGGGTGGGGGTGTGTGAAATGATCCTGCACGACCTTCCGGATCACGCGTTTGGTAGCAGGGAGAAGGGGACATGCCAGGGAATATTTGGGCGCTGGCATCTGTGGATGTAATCCCTTAAACAGGTTTGCCCCTGCAGGTGCTTTGGATGTGGTCACAGGTCGGAATATCCGCCGTGTCACGCTTTCCACAACGCTCTGATGGAGAAGCCAGAGCCAGCTTGGGCTGCTGGGCTGAATACGAGACATGCATGCAGTCTCAGTTCCTGACATGCTTTTCCATGTTGTAACTTTACAGTAACCCATCATTGTGGTCTCTGGGTCCTTGAGGTTTAAAGTCACTTTCCGTGTGTGTGTTTGTATACAGCTTCATGAGTTATATAAAGTTTTCCATTATATGGTAATTTAAATAGTAAACCAGAGCATACCACTATACCACTAGTAGGAACAGTATGTGACATACATTTTTTTCAACTTACTGGACAGCTCCTTCTGTGTCCTGAAAGTTGAAGACATCAATTCGCCCATTTTTGGAATCTCTCTCTCACACACACACACGCAAATTGACACACATTACAATCCTACATTTCAACCTACAGGTTTCAACATTTAGAAGGTACACCCCTGCCAGATCACACGATGTGGAGAAGGGATATTTTGGTACTGGCATCCACAGATGAACAATTAAAATGCTTTACCCATGACATGCAGGTGCTCTCGTAGACAGCTGTGATCATGGGTCAAAACACCGGCTGTGTCACACTCTCCACTGAGTAGTGTTCCCCTTAGTCTGGGAAAAGACACCGTTGCCTCATTATTTATAGAAAGTCTCTATTTATAGGAGTTTGCACAAACACAGTAGACCAAAGCACACAGAAAGAATATGCCATTATAGTACAATATGCCATTATAGTACAATAAACCATTATAGTACAATGCGTACAATGTAGTTTCATTCACTGGATACAGTATCTCTGTCTGTTCGTAGAACTGAATTGATCTTCTTAATGCCCCTTTGAGTCTCCTCTTCACACACATGCATGCGCATATTCTCATACCCATGCTTTAATCTCCTTCACACACATGCATGCGCATATTCTCATACCCATGCTTTAATCTCCTTCACACACACGCATATTCTCATACCTATGCTTTAATCTCCTTCACACACACGCATATTCTCATACCCATGCTTTAATCTCCTTCACACACATGCATGCGCATATTCTCATACCCATGCTTTAAACTCCACACACAGGCATGCACATTGCACATATTCTCATACCCATGCTTTAATCTCTTTTACACACATGCATGCGCATATTCTCATACCCATGCTTTAATCTCCTTCACACACACGCATATTCTCATACCCATGCTTTAATCTCCCTTCCGCACACATGGATCGATATTCTCATACCCATGCTTTAATCTCCTTCACACACACGCATATTCTCATACCTATGCTTTAATCTCCTTCACACACACGCATATTCTCATACCCATGCTTTAATCTCCTTCACACACATGCATGCGCATATTCTCATACCCATGCTTTAAACTCCACACACAGGCATGCACATTGCACATATTCTCATACCCATGCTTTAATCTCCTTCACACACATGCATGCGCATATTCTCATACCCTTTAATCTCCTTCACACACATGCATGCACATATTCTCATACCCTTTAATCTCCTTCACACACATGCATGCGCATATTCTCATACCCATGCTTTAACCTCCTTCACACACATGCATGCGCATATTCTCATACCCATGCTTTAATCTCCTTCACACACATGCATGCGCATATACTCATACCCTTGAATCTCCTTCACACACATGCATAAGCTGTATTTAAACATCGACAAATGTTAAAATACAAAAGATGTCAATCACTTTCAAATCAATGCTACCCTACAAGAAACAAGTTCCCTTCAGGCCACTTTGAACTGAAGCCTAAACAAACGTCACACACCCATCTGCCCCTGCCAGGAAGTGCAGGCATGCTCACAATGGCTCATTGACAATCACGGAAATCACATCTCAATCAGTCATCATGTCGCACATTAGTAATAGTATTAGTTCTTCATTCACAAGGACAACAAACAATTGTAAGGGTTCTGATTTCAACTGAATGATTTGGAATGTTTTATGCAAAAATGGTCAAATCTGATAGTTCAGAGAAAATACCAGAGATGACCCCTTTGTCATTTATCTCTCCACTATTCAGCATGACAAGAACACACACACACACACACACTCAGTGCGATGTTATAAGCGTGTGTAGGAGAGGAGTGGATGCAAACAGACACACACACACACACTTCTCAAATACAGTCATTGACACAGGAATGCTCAGTCTAACCCCCAAAAAGATACATATTCTGAGAGCCTATCATGCACACGGCTC
Organism: Alosa alosa; assembly: GCF_017589495.1. Classification (NCBI taxonomy): domain Eukaryota; kingdom Metazoa; phylum Chordata; class Actinopteri; order Clupeiformes; family Clupeidae; genus Alosa; species Alosa alosa. The sequence goes on along the minus strand of NC_063211.1, from coordinate 1,187,661 downwards.
TTTCTCAATGACCCATGACCTGTGACTCATGACATTGTGCTACCTGTAACATCACAAACACATGACCTGTGACCCGTGACATTGTGCTACCTGTAACATCACAAACACATGACCCATGACCTGTGACCCATGACATTGTGCTACCTGTAACATCACAAACACACAGCTAGCTAAGCAGCTAAAAGGTCCACGTCACGATGTCCGCCTGCTAGGTTCCTCTGGCTCAACCCACTATGCACATGGCTTATTTACTTAACACACACTCTCATGGGACTACAGATTAAACCTGGCTTTGCAGGTAGGAACTGTAAAGAGAAGACATTACATAAGTATAAGTATATATACTTTTTTGATCCCGTGAGGGAAATTTGGTCTCTGCATTTAACCCAATCGGTGAATTAGTGAAACACACTCAGCACACAGTGAGGTGAAGCACACACTAATCCCGGCGCAGTGAGCTGCCTGCTTCAACGGTGGCGCTCGGGGTTAGGTGCCTTGCTCAAGGGCACTTCAGCTGCGGCCCACTGGTCGGGGTTACAAGTCCAGAGTGCTAACCAGTGGGCCACGGCTGCCCAACATAGGATCTTACAAGACTTACATATTCCACTTAAAAGACTTTTACTTAATGATGAAGTGTCAGCAGTATGCTACTTCACTTATACATATATATTTTGAAGTCTTGTCCAGTTTGGCTTTTTTTTCCCACGCCACACTACTGATAGTTTATCAACACTGCTCAGTGCAACAATTGTTTATTGGAGCTTTTATCTAAAGTACAGTTCAGGTGATGCGGTGATATGGTTCAGTTTCAATTATCAGTCGGCTATATGGTACTTCCAGAGAATCAAACTCATGACTGATGACTCATGACAGATGTTGTTAGAGATAATCATAACCATAAGCAACATGTTTAGTATCCAGGGACATGATTAGGCATATAAGGACGATCCTCTGCCTTAGCTGGTAGCCTACTGTGAGCTTCTAACAACATCAAGGTAATGAGTTTGATACCGAAGGGACATATACTAATGGTAAATGTACCAGTATTTAGCTTAAAATGACTTTAGATAAAAGCACCTGCTAAGGTAAAGGATCAAGGGAATGTTCCAATGAGAGGTTCCAATCTAGTAACCCAGACTAACCTGTTTTAACAAACTGACACCCGTTTCCGAACTTGTCGTTTTCCCACTTCCACAGCGTAATCTGCAGTGAAATTATGTGTGCATTAAAGTCATAGCAAATAGTGTCAGAATTTCAGCAAACATATCTTTCTTGGTTGAAGCTGCAGTTTTTTATTCAATTTCAAAGAAAATACATATTCTTGGGTTTTTGGTGATTCGAAAAGAGGCCTTTCCAGGCCAACCTGCAGAGTAAATTCAAATTGTTAACACATTGGCTTGAGTTCACCCAGGCTAATACCAGTCCATTTATGTGGCAGGAATTGATTTGCTGTCTGTCTGCTGTCACCTACTGATTACTTATGGTATTACACAAGACTGTTGTAAGTGCATTTATTTTCTGGAGTCTCTCTTGAGTAGCCACTCTTGAGCTAACCACCTAAATATTTTATTATTCTGTCTCTTTTGAGAATCACTCAGAAAATTAAAATCTGCATATAGTTGCAATATGTGCATGCATGTGTGCAGGGGTTAAATTGGGTTTTGTTTTGTTGTGGGGCTCTTCCTAGGAGGGTTCGGGGGTACAGTATGCCCCCCGTAAAAAAATTTGAAAATTAAAATCTGCATATAAAGTAGTCACTAAATAAAGATTGATGTGGGTGGATTTGGAGAAAAAAATAATTGTGGTTTATTTCATCCTGATCTTGAGGTAAGTGGTTAACTGGTTGAAGCAGTTAAGTGACCTAAAGCTGGTTCTTAATTGTAACTAAACAAAATTAATTTTATTTTCTAGAGCTAGAAACATTGAATTTAACAATTTGAAACTCTGCTCTAAAAATTGTATCGTTCTGGAATGTCACCAGCTACAAGTATCTAGGGATTTGAATTGATTAAAAGCTTGATTTTAAAACACGTCCATCATCTTGTGAAAAAGCTTAGAACAAAGCTGGGATTTCTCTACATAAATAGATGTTGTTTCACTTACCTAGCCATTTGGATGGTTAAATGACCTGTTCCGGTGAAAATGGTGACTTTTCCCACTGCCCCTAGCGTCCCCAGGCGGAAAAAACCAACCTTGCATCATTGAGACTACCGTCCTGGAAAGAGAAGTGAGAAACAAGAAACTCGTTTTAAATCGTGTTTCTTACCTTGTAACATCCACATTGTCTGCCGAACTTATGCTAACCGTTTTGCTAGCTTGTAAACAAATCCATGTGCTTTATCGTTACCTTTTTCCACAGTTTGAAATAGCATAATGCACAATTTCTCCAGCAGAGGGGGAAATCCTGCCAAGTTTCCCTTTAAGCGGCGTTCAGACCTGGAACAATAACTTTAAAGATAAACGATATTAGCATCCACACTGAACAACGATACGGAAAGTCTCTCTTCATGTTGACAAATGTTATTGCTATGTATTGAATGTCATTGTTCGTCATGTCATTATAGTATGTAGTGTGACATTGTCAATCATATAAGCTGAAGCGATGCTAAAAATGGCTATTTTGTCATTATCATTATAGTTATTCTTGGTCTGAACGGCCCGTTGCTGTCATTTCGCCTAGGTAATTATTCAAGGTCATATAAATGTAGAGAAAATATAATCTGAATGGTTTTTTTTGTGTGGCATGATTTCTTTGTATAAAAAGACGTCACTTATTATTCGATGTGCCAGATGATTGTACAATCCAGAGCAAGAAAGAGTTAAGACAGAAGGGTAGCGGTGGATTTTATAGTTCGTTCTCATGACACAGTTCACGTCGTTCAGTTCGCCAAGATGATTCGTTCTGATCGTTCGTTCGTTCAGTCGCATTTCCGGTACATTCCGGTATACGGTTTATTGTCACATGCATATAGTTACTGGAAGTAAGAAATGCAGTGAAATTATGTCTGGTGTCAGCCTATTTGTGCAAAGTGGGGGTAAAAAAGTGCAGTAGAAGAGGGGTTTAGTAGATTAAGTGGCAAGGGCTGCATAAGAAAGGTGAGGGAGGATTGGAATTGGGGGGCACCAACAAGGAGCACCCAAGAGCAACAGGGGCAAGGAAAACTCCCTTACCAAGGAAGAAACCTTGGGCAGATCCACGGCTCAAGGGGCTAACCCAACTGCCAGGGGTCTTGGTGTGTGTGTTGGGGGATGACAGGGAGATGGGATAGTGTGCTGTGTATGTGGGGAGAGGGCAGTGTGCAATACAGTATGTGTGTTGGAGAAGCTTCCTCATGAGACAATGTGCTGTGTATTGGGGGGGGGGGGGACAGTGTGCTGTAAGTATGTTGGGGATGTGTGTTGGAGAAGCTTCCTGATGAAATAATGTGCTGTGTATGTAGGGGAGAGCGGGGGGGGCAGTGTACTGCAAGTATGGTGAAGGGACTTACTATTGCAAGCAGAGTACTGTATGTATGATGTATGTGAGTGATGAAGATGTGTGTGTGGGCGGGAGGAGAGTGGAGCAGTGACTGTGTGTGTGTGTGTGTGTAGTGTGTGTGTGGGTAGGTAGGGGCAGTGTGCTGTAAGTATGTAGAGGATGTGTGTTGGAGAAGATCCTGAAGACAATGTGCTGTGTATGTAGGGAGGGGGGGGCGGGCAGTGTGCAGCAAGTATGTAGAGGAGGCTTACTGTAGCAAGCAGTGTGCTGTATGTATGTGAGGTGATGACAGTGATGATGTAAGTGTGTGTGTTTTTTGTGTGTGTGTTGGGGATGGGGGTGGGGGGGCAGAAAGGCTAGGCAATCAAGGACATGGGTAGATGGAGGAGAAATCAAAAATAATAAATAAAAAGTTCTATGGAGATGTGCAAAAGTTGGAGAAAGTCAGATATGTGTGTGTGTGTGTGTTTTGACGTGAAATAAGAATGAAATAAGAAAATAATAAAAGGTCTGTAGCATAGGGTGAGGGATGTAAAAGTGCTAAAAGTCTTGTAGGTGTGTGTGTGTGTGGGGGGGGGGGGTCATGAGTGCTGAGGAGTGAATGAGTGCAAAGTCAGTATAGTGTGAGTTCAGAGTTGGGAAATGTTTGAGAGTGCTGAAGAGTGAATGTGTGCAAAGTCAGTATAGTGTGAGTTCAGAGTTTGGATAGCCTGGGGATAAAAGCTTCTCCTGAGTCTCTCAGTTCTGGCTTTGTGACTACATAGGCGTCTTCTTGATTTCAGCGGTAGGAATAATCCATTGTTAGGATGAGAAGAGTCCTTCAGAATCTTTTGGGCTCTTAGGAGTACTCTTCTGGAATAGATATCTTGTAGAGCAGGGAGTTGAGTTCTTATAGTACGTTCAGCTGAGCGCACTACTCTCTGCAGAGTACTACAATCTCTAACTGTGGAGTTCCCATACCAGGTGATGATGCTACCAGTTAGAACACTCTCAACCGCTGAAGTGTAGAAGGCCTTCATGATGGATGTAGAAACTTTGAATTTTCTTAGCTGACGAAGGAAGTAGAGTCGTTGTCTGGACTTCTTCTGAGTGTTAACAGTCCATGTTAGGTCTTCAGTAATGTGGACACCAAGGTATTTAAAACTTGTGACTCTCTCTACAGGTTGCCCGCTGATCATTAGTGGGGTGTAACTGTAGTTCTGCTGCTACCTTCTGTAATCCACTACCATTTCCTTGGTTTTATTGATATTCAGTGTCAAGCTGTTAGATTGACACCACTGTGCCACCTCATCAACCTGATCCAAGTAGAGCTGTTCATTGTTGTTACTAATCAGGCCCAAGATCACTGTGTCATCTGCAAACGTGATGATGGAGGTATGACTACTGTTGGATTTGCAGTCATGTGTGTAGATGTTGTACAGCAGTGGACTCAAAACACAGCCTTGGGGAGCACCAGTGCTGATGGTTAATGAGTCAGATGTCAGACCCCCCACTCTAACCACTTGTGAACGGTTGGTGAGGAAGTCAAATATCCAGTGACACAGGGTGGTGTTTAGTCCTAAGGCCTTCATCTTTGTGACCAAGGTGAGAGGTACTGAGCTGAACTGAAGTCAATGAACAGCATCCTCACATAATTCCCATTCCCCTCCTCCAGGTGAGTTAAGGTGGTGTGCATGAGGTTTGAGATGGCATCCTCTGTAGACCTGTTGGCTCTGTAAGAAAATTGGAGGGGGTCGAAGGAGGCAGGGAGGGATGAGCAGATAATGTTTTTCACAAGCTCATCAAAACACTTCATCTGTAGACGTCAGGGCTACTGGGCGGTAGTCATTCAGACATGATGGACTTTTGTTTTTCGGTACTGGAACAATAACAGACTGCTTGAGGCAAGTAGGAACTGTCTCTTGAGCCAATGATGTGTTAAAGATATAAGTGAACACAGGAGCTAACTGAGCAGCGCAGGATTTCAAAACCCTGTTAGAAATTCCATCCGGTCCAGCAGCTTTTCTACAATTAACCCTCCTAAAGGCATTGCTCACATCGACCTCAGAGACACAGAAAGGTGCATCCTCATTTGCTTCACCTGCTGCAGCTAGTGCAAGATAGTCTGTGTTTTTCATGTCAAAGCGAGCATAAAAAGCATTAAGTTCATCAGGGAGGGCTTTACTCACATTCATCATAGGATGATGCAATGTACTACGGTACAATGTAGTTCAGCGATGATCGGCCGGTCGGCGGGTATACACTGAACTTGCAAGCGGGATATTCTTCCTACAGGCAGTAGGGGCGGGCGAGAGAGTCTTCATCGCCCTGTAATGAGTAATTTCACCATATACCGACTTACGAAGATGAGTAATTAACATGAAAACGTTGCCTGGTGTCCCTTTAAATTGACATATTGAAGGTAAATAGAGTAGACTACGGCTAGATCAGCTAATTTCTTTTTTTAAAAATGTGTTCATTTATAAAGGAACAAAGACCCAGTAGGCTATGCCGACAAACATGTTTAAAGGCTTGGCAGAAAGATTATATTGATGAAAAGGTTTCAAGTCCCCATTTTGCCTAGGCTACAGAGCCATAATCACTCTGCTTCTAACCAAGAACGAGTGACTAACTTAACGAGAGCGACAGACCGAAGTGAAACAGGTGGGGGGTCTTGGCATGAGAACAAACAAACGAACGTGACAGATTGAAGAGACATTTATTAACCTGGCATGACACAGAAAATACAAAGACAGCATGCATTTACCATTAGACAGATATTTAAATGTAAATGCCAATATTGAAATGTAAAATGGAGTTGTTAATGTAAACCATTATCATTATTTTGTATCGTATGCTCTCCCACTAGTCTCACTAGCCCATTTGGTTTTTGTTCATGGAAACGGTTGCTATGCTTTCATGCCCCTCATTGGCTAATTCGATGAATTTGAACGTTTTAGAAACAATACAGACAACAGCATACGATTGGTTTGGCTCTCGCCTTTGGAAGCTGGGCCATAGGCATTCACAGCAGCACTAGGTCAGTGTGATTCAGTGACGAACGAAAGAACAAACAAGAACTGGAAAGGCGAACCAGTTCAGGTCGTTCATTTTAAAGACCCGTTCGAACGAACTGATTGGTTTGTGACCGACCCACCTCTACAGAAGGGCATAAATAAAAAAGCATAGTGGCACAAGACGTGTAGGAACCTGAAATTAGAGTGAGAATTGAAATCTAGATCAAAAGCAGAGAAAAGTGAAGATGTCAGTAGCCCATAGAAACTGAGGAGGTCCAGTATTCCTGATGTCCCTTGCGCTGCACAGGAGCCCCTTTACTTTTTTTGTGATGGAACAGCTGGATTTGAGGGACTTCATTCTGTTTCCACTTTGGGAATGGACAACACAGTTTGCATGTGTGGTACCTGACATGCAGAATACCTACTCTGACTACGCCACCCCCTAAACCCAGGCGGGAGAAACCTATAAGCTCTCTAACATGGCTGGTTCTCGGCCTTCCCCACAAAGGAGCAGTTAACAAAAGGCATATACGAAATACTCAAATTTATTGCAAATAGTATAAATACAATCCAGAATGTAAGTTGTGTGTAAGTAAGAAAGACTGCATGGGATAACTGGCAGAGACGCCTCAGGCTAATAAGGTCGGGTCAGCACACACAGCTCCCGTCTTGGAGAGGGGCCCTGGTTAGAAAATTAGAATTAAAATTTGTTTTGGTGAGTGGTTGTTTGGACCATTATGCACTGGCCAGTTGTCCCCGCCCCACTAATCCCATCTAAAAGTCAAATAAATTAAATAAAACAGAATAAAATAAAAGTTAAAAGGAAATAAAAGAGAGGAGCTGTAAAAAAAGACACAGAGTGGTTTAAAACTTTAATTTAATTTTTCATTAAGACCTTGTGGGTGTAGTGTTTGAAGTTTTAAAATCCACAATCTCTCTGCTCTTTTCCTCTGTAAAATTGTCCAGCCTGGGTTCCCTTCAAGGCCACAGACCCTCAAATGTGTGATGTTGTCGTCTGGAAATGTGTGACAGAGATAAGTGTTGAGTGTATTTTTTATGTATGTTGTGCAGATGTTGTTTGAGGCGATCATGGCGTATGTCCAGTTTCCCCCGATGTACAACATGTGACAGTGAGTGCAGGTGATAGCATATACTAAATTGGGAGTGTCTAAGTTTAGTGGATTAGTGGGTGCAGAACAGTGACTATGAATATTGGTGATGAATAGGTGAGGGGTGAAGTGTAAGTTTTCTTTAGGGGTGGTGGTTGTAAGTGACGGGTGAAGGTGGTGCGTGATGAGGGAGGTCTTTGAGGTTTTATTAAGGCCTATATGCGGAGATGAGTGTGTGGTGTTGGAAGGTGGGGTGTGTTGTTTGGAAATCAGTATAGTGTTGTTTCAGTGTGTGGTGAAGGTGTTGTATGCCCAATAAGGGGCAGGAGATGGGGTGGGTCAGGGTTGGGGTTAGGAAGAGGGTTGGGGTTAGGGTTAGGAAAAGGGTTGGGGTTAGGGTTAGGCAAAGGGTTGGGGTTGGGGTTAGGGTTAGGCAAAGGGTTGGGGTTGGGGTTAAGGTTAGGAAAAGGGTTGGGGTTAAGGTTAGGAAAGGGGTAGGGGTTAGAGTCAGGGTTAAGGTTAGGAAAAGGGTTAGGATTAGGATCTGGGTTGGGGTCCGGGTTGGGGTTAAGAGGAAGGTCTGGTGTGGGAGTGGGTGATGGGCAAGTGTTTGGGGTGTATGAGTGAGTGGGAGCAAGGCCGGCCAAAGTCAAGTGCTTAATGTGGCGGAGGAAACGTTTAGAATAGTGCCTCTTATGGAGGGCTTGAAAGAGTTGTTGTATGGCATAGTGAAGGTCTGTGGGAAAGGAGCAGATGCGATGAAAGCGGATTATTTGTGATTTAACTATGGATCTAAACGTGTGTTTTGGGTGATTACTGTGCTTGTGCAAAAGTGAGTGAGTGTCCGTGGGTTTAAAATAAACTTTGGAGCTAAAAGTTTTATGTGTAGGTGAAATAGGGGTGAAAAAGATGGTAGTGTCTAGAAAATTAATTTGGTGAGGGTCAATAGTGGCCTTAAGTGAGATGGATGGGTGATGTGAGTTTAAGGTGTCTAAAAAAGTGTTGAAATCCTGTAGGGGGTGTGGCCAAGCTCCAATGATGTCATCCAGATACCGAAAATAAAAAGTGGGTTGAAGGGGGCACTTGGCCAGGGCGGCCTGCTCCCACTCACTCATGTAGATGTTGGCATAGGAAGGTGCAAAGCGTTGACCCATGGCAGTCCCGTGTACTTGTAGGTAAAGTTTATTGTCAAAGTTAAAATCATTGTGAGTGAGACAGATTTCTAAAAGTTGCAGGAGGATGGTGTCCGGTCTGTGAGGGTCTGGGTATTTTTGAAAAGTGTTTTGAACTGCTTGTAATCCGGCGGGGGTGTTGATATTGGTGTAAAGGCTATCTACGTCTAAAGTGAAGAGGTGAGTGTGGTGTGGGACTGCCATGGGTCGAAGCCTAGTGAGGAAGTGGTATGTATCCTTGAGGTAGGAAGGGTGTCTGTTGGAAAGGGGGTTAAGATAGGAGTCAATATAGATGGAAATGTTGTATGTGGTGCTGTTGCAATCTGACACAATGGGACGACCAGGAGGAACCTGAGAGGGAACTGTCCAAGTGTGTGGGGGTTTGTGAATTTTGGGGAGGAGATAAAATTGTCGTGGTCGGGGGTGGTCCGGTCCTTGTAAAAATATACTTTGTTTATGGTTAATGAAGTGTTGTTGATAAAGTGAGGTGACTAACCGGCGGATTTCAGACTGTGCTGCGGGTTGGGTGGACTGTGCTATGGGTGTATAAAACTGGGTGTTGTTGAGCTGTCTGTGTGCTTCAGTGAGGTAGTGATGGGTGTCCATGATAACAATTTTGGAACCCTTGTCCGCCGGTTTGATGACTATATTTTTATTGTTTGTGAGTTGTGAAATGGCCTGTTTTTCCGCTAGTGTGAGGTTGCTGGTGGTGGGGGGGGAGGTGTCTAAGAAAGGAATTGAGTGCCCGCCTGTCCCTGTGAATGTGCTTAACTAATTTCTTATCTAATTGTGAAGTGTGGGGTTCCCAAGTGGAGGGGAGAGTGAAGGGGGTGGGAGTGTAGGTGTCGTCTGAGGAAAAGTGATGGAGTATTTTTAAAGTGATGATAAAGGTATAGGTCCCTCTGGAGTTCCTCCCGGTCCATGCAGTGGTGTGTGGAATGAATGTAAGCCCCTCCAACAGAGAGCCGTTGTGGGTTGGAAAAAGGGTGGAAAGGTTCATGATTAAATCATGAGGGAGGGTGGGAGTGGGTGGAGGGGTGAGTGTGCAGGAGGGGGGGGGGGGTGGGGGGGGCCAGGGTTATGGGTGGAGTTATTGAAAATGTAAATATTGGCACCAATGTGTAAAGATTGTATGAGCTGTATGGGGTGTCCAGTGTATGTTATCTTGGGTGGTGTGGAAGGTGTCTGGGGGGATAGTGGGGATGTGGGGGAAGTGGGAAGTTATAAAGTGGTTAATGTGAGTGAGATTGGCCTGCTGTTGGGTAGTGAGGTGGGGTGAAAAATGAATAAGTGGAATGTGTATGATTGCATCGGGGAAAACTGTAGAAGCATGTTTGTAGAGGATGAGGAACTGTCTGATGCTGGTGTTTTTGGGGTCATGGTCCTTGTTGTTGAGGCCCACTGACAAGACCACCGACTTCACTTGGGGAAGGGGGGTGGTTTTCTGTAAGAGTTTGGCAAAGTGGTAGGTGGTGGCTCCAGGGTAACTGTCAATTTGTATATCGGGATGGGTGAAGGGGGGAATCCTATTGAGATTGGAATCTCCTATGAAAGCTAGTGGTTTGTGTATTGAAATTGACCATTCTTCCAGTTTGTTTCTGAGGGCCCGGTGGTAAGTGGGGTGGAAGAGGTGTGTAGTGGGTGGTGTGGGTTGTAAGAGGAGGTTGGAGATGGTGTGTGGTGGGGTGTGGGGTGTGGAAGGGATAGGAGGGTTGGGTGTCTCCGGCGGTCCCACAGCTTTTGATGGAGAGGGCTCAGCTGGAGGTTGTGACAAATCGCTTGACTTGATGAGTCCGCCCTTTACATCGCCCTCTCCAGCCGCGAGGAGGCGGAGTCTCCCCTCCTCCTCTGGTGGGTGCTGTGGGGACAAGGAAACTATATTATCGAGGGTGTGTACTACTAAGTGGTTGGGGGGTTGTGTACGTGTTGACCTGGGTGAGTGTGTGGTGGTGGGGGTAGTGTTTGTTTCAGGTTGGCTGTGTATTGTGTGGTGAAACTGTGTGGTGACTCTCAATGTGGGACGCTGGGGTAGTGGCTTTGCTGTATGTGCTTGTGATATTATGTAGGGGGAAAGGTGTGTGGTTGTGTTAGCAGGAGTGCGTGGAGGTGTAAAGTGTGGTGTAGTGAGTGTGTCAGCTGTCAGTGTTGTATGTGTGTGAGTCTGTAAGTTGGTGGATCCTGGTGGTGTGTTGTGATTGTGTATGGTTGGAAGGGTGGAAGTGGGAGGGGAAGTGGAAGTAGGGTTGGGAAGTGTGTGATGGTGAAGTTGTGGATGAAAGTGGTGGAAAATCTGAAAGCCATGTTAAAGTAGATGGGGGGGTGTGGGGAGGAGGGGTGGGCAAGGGGGCGGGAGTAGGGGGGTTGAGGGCCAGGTGAACTGTGGGAAGAGTGGAGTCGGTGAATCTTTTCTGGTACCTCTTCCTGGCCCAGCCACACGCTATTTGAAAAGCTGTGTTGTTAAAAGGTGCTGAAGATGTAGTAAAATTTAAAATTTGTGAGGTGTAGTGGTTGTGTAAAATTTGCATGTTCTGTTCCATCCACTGTGTTGTGTTGTTTCTGAGTAGTTCTAGTGTCTGGGGTGTGGGGGCGGCTGGTTTGATGAATTCTGTGAGTTTGGTGACCTGTCTGTACATGCCTGTGGGGAAAGTGTGTGTATCCAGAGCTGTGTGTGTGATCTGTTTGTGATGTGTGACTTGGATTAATTTAAAGTATTGTTTGGCTTGTTGGCGTGTGAGGGGATCTGGTTCATGTCTGAGAGTGTTTGTGTACATGTCTGTACACAGCTACACAGCTACACAGCTCCCGTCTTGGAGAGGGGCCCTGGTGAGAGAGGGAGAGAGAGACAGCAAACCCAGCACCACAAAAGAATGCAACACGGCAAGCACTGCAAACACAAGAAGCAAATACCACTACAGGATACCACTACAAAATACCACACCGTGTTGTTGACCAGTACACACCGAGAAAATAGCTCCCTCCATGTGGCACCCAAGCAGGACTGAGTTGCGGATCCGGCCTTGTACAGAGACAGCCTCTATGATGGGACAAAAGAGGAACAGCCAGCTCCCAGCCTATATGATGGGACAAAAGAGGAACAGCCAGCTCCCAGCCTATATGATGGGACAAAAGAGGAACAGCCAGCTCCCAGCACAAGAGCTGTAAGCGTGCGAGCTTAAGCAAGTGATGTTAGTCCCAGCAGTTACAGAGACAATGCAAACAAACAAAAAGACAAACAAAACTAGACTGCATTTCCCGCAGGAACTGCGAAAGTGTGCTTGCCCTGGTCCGGTCACCAACGTGAGCAGACAGTGACATACGCTATGCTGAACCTGGCTTGATCCAAGCATTCTAACAGTGCCTTTCAGTGTTGGAGCAGTGGCAATACCTCAAAAGCTCTAGGAGAGGGCTATTCAACTATTGGCTTGCAGGGTGAATTCGGTTCGTTGGATTTTACCTGTGGCCTGCCTTCGAATTTAGCTTCTATGACTGAGATCAAATCAATAAAAAAAAATGACAGCAGTGATTGGCTGCAAAAATAAATAAATGTCACGCGTCTTGCGCCTCTCAAACTGGGCTATCAGGTAACCTACAGAGGAATTGAAATTATGAAATATGACCAAGGCATTAAAAAGCTGCTTGTTTGTCAGGATAATTTTTCACTGATTTATTTAAAAAAAATATGAGCTATGAGTGTAAATGTTATATATTCCATCCCACAAATTATGTTTTACTGGTATATTTGACAAATAATCTATATGGATTTGCTCTATACCTTATGTCTGTTTGGGATTGTTTTGTGAGCCTGGGGTTGTTTTGAGAGGCTATTGATGTAGCCTATCTCAGGTGTATCTCAGAATAAAGGAATACTTCATATTACTCTAAACCACCGTCTGTAAATCAACTGTATACTACTGTCTACATTGCACTATATTGTTTGACCTGTCTCTGTATATTTCATCACCTTTCTATACTGTGCATTGCAACACAGCTCAGATCTTTGGTTGCTATGAAGGCCAATCGTTCTAAACAGAGCCATATAAAGGTTTATATGGCTCTGGTTCTAAATGGATGGTTGCTATGGCCAAAGGCCAGTTCTATCTCTGCCGTTGTCAAGCGGGCATATCGTAGAATTCTGATTAACCTTATCTTATTTGAAACATCTCTACTTTACTTAGCCTACAGTACTTCCATACAGTGACTCCCATTAAGAAGTGGCCACTTCATTCGCGCTTACCGTGATTCACACAGCAGCATTATTAAATTAATCTGTCACCATATGCCTATGCCTACGTTTGCAAAGAAAACATTTTAATTTGATTCACATGAAACGTTACATTTAATGTACATGTTGACAATGAGTAGGCTAGTTCTGGTTGTTGGTGGTGTTATTGCATCCTTTAGTTATGCCTACAATGCAAGTTCCTGTAGACAATAGTAGACGCATTTCAAAACATTGCGTTAGGAGTCCTCGCCACTTCTTTTAAGCTGTCACAGACTTAGGTGCTACTTTTAGGGCTAAAGTGCTTCGTGAATTACTGTTAGTAAAAAAAAATAGCAGTCCTAAAGTTACAAGTGACGAAGTTACGAGTGCAAGCATCTCATATCAAATGACCATGGCATTACGGTAAACAACATAAATCCCAATTAGCAACATACATCTGCTCCCTATAGCTAGCCACACAAGAAATTAATGATACTAAATCTCTGCTTAGCATACTTCTCCGCTTAGCATTCTAATAACAGAAGGGGCACATTTATGTTGACCACTACAACATGACTCATTATGTCTGTAACGTTAACTGTATGAAACACTTACTTTCATAAAGGACGCACACCATGCTTACCCGACAAACACGGCATGGGTTATTGCATGACGTCCGGTGCAGGACTTTCTGGGGACGTCACCGTCAGGTCCCTCGGATGACATTTGCATTTGGTCATTTCAAATACCTCCTAAGGACCCGACTGTTAGCAGGTAGGTTTACTCTTTCTGCCTACCTGCACAGCGGAATAATAATTCTAAGGGATGAACAGACGTTCAGACTTTGTCTCTTCAGCCATCAATCTCGTGACATTGTTTATTGTAGAACCGCGCACAACAAGCATACAGCTCTCCGTGAGAGTCAAGTGCATAGTAACATTCTTATAATGTAGTGTCATCAGTCATACGTTGACTCCATACATTTTACTTAAATAAGCCTCCTCTTGGTCAATTACAGTTGCATGCATTCATACACTTATCCACTCTCAACACTCCCACTTATGAAGGACATGTATACTGTACAACTTTTCATAATCAAATAAACAAAACAAAAACAAGGCATAGTTAAATGTCAACATTTTACACACCAAACATGACTCCTGCAAACTTTCTCAGCTTATGTCTGGAGGCGGGCTTCGTCATAATATCCGCGACCATGTCATCTGTGGGACAGTAAACAAGTGACATCTTATCTTCCCGTATGGTGGACCTAATGAAGTGGTATTTAACATCCACATGTTTACATCTGTGTCTACACACAGGGTTCCTAACAAGCGCAATAGTCCCCTGGTTGTCCTCATAAACAACAGTTTTCTCATACACATAGGTATCTATACCTCTCAGTAATTGCTCCAAATAAATACACTCAGTACACAGTATTGTTTGAGCTAGAGCCATGTACTCGGCTTCACATGTAGATGGTGCTACTGTGGGTTGTTTCTTGGCATTCCAAGAGACAAAGGAGCTGTTTTTATCCATACTCACACAATACCCGGTGATGCTATGTCTGTCGTTAATGTCCGCAGCCCAGTCTGCATCACTATATGCCCGTAGACCTAGACTCTCTCTGCTCTTTCTGAAACAGAGCTGTTTGTCTGCAGTACCCCTGAGATAACGCAAAACATGTTTCACCGTAACCCAATGTTCATCTGTAGGGTCAGCAAAATGCTGGGATAACCACGAAACATAGGTCAGGGCGTGTACAGGTTGTCAAATAAATGAGACTGCCGACGGCCTCCCTGTACTTCTTTACATCAGACATCTTAGGTGCATCTTCAGAGTAGTCTAACTTTTGGTCACATGGTGTTTCCCTAATTCTACACTCCTGCATGTCGAAACGCTCCAGTATCTTTTCGACATACCTCTTTTGTGACACTTTTAGACAGCCATCAGACTGGCTGAAGTCCATGCCCAGAAAAAAATTAAAACTACCTAGATCCTTCATTTTAAATCTGGTAGAAAGCATGTTTTTCACTTTATCTAGACTCTCGTTGTTGCTGGCTGCGATGATAAGATCATCCACCCAGATAACTACTATTACCTTCCCTGCCTCTTTAGACTCTTTTGTATAGACACAGTGATCTGTCGGGTTTCGAGTGAAGTTGTCATCTACTAGACATGTGTGGAGCATCTCATTCCAATTGCGTCCCGACTGTTTCAGGCCGTAAATTGACTTCTTTAGTTTACACACTAGCTTCTCTCCCTCTTTTTCGTAACCTTCAGGTTGCTCCATGTAGATGTCTCGATCAATGGGGGCGTGCAGATAGGCTGTTTTTACATCCATTTGATGCAAGACCAAATCTTCTTGTGCTGCCTTCTGCATCACTACACGTATACTAGTAAGAAGGCTGTTGGTGAGAATGTCTCACCATAATCTATCCCTGCTCTCTGACTGTACCCTTTCGCTACAAACCTAGCTTTGTACCGGTCGTGTCCGTCAATGTCACCCTTGATTGAGTACACCCACCTTCCTCCCACTGTCTTCCTGCCCTCTGGTAACTTAGTCAGGGTAAAGGTGTGGTTGCCCTCTGGTAACTTAGTCAGGGTAAAGGTGTGGTTGTCCTCTGGTAAATTAGTCAGGGTAAAGGTGTGGTTGCCCTCTGGCAGTGGCGTCATTAGACCTGGGCATTCGGGGCTATAGCCCCGGATCCTCTGGGGATAGCCCCGGATCTATGGGCCGTCAACAAGAACAAAAACTCTAATCGTGAATGAAATAAATAGCCCCGTAGAAGAGACTTTTGTGTTTTGTGTCCATTGTGTGCATTAACAGCAGCGCAAGACAATCTGACGTGATCTGGGCAGGTTTAGAATCATTTGTTGCAAAATGTTGCAATTTCAATTCTCCTCTACGCTATTACGCATTGCTGTTTCGTGCTTCTACTAACTAGCCTTAGCGAAATAAGTGTATAAGGACAAATGGATATTAGAAGTTTATTTAGATAAAAAAAAAGGGCAGAGCAGGGACAAGAAGTGGAAACTCTTCAGTGTGTCATCATCTCCCGCAACCCAGGAGGACATTTCGATCAGCTCAGTTTCAATATATCGCGATTTACTATTGAATCACATGCGCAGTAAATAAACCTGACCTCGCTTTGAGGGGCTTCCAAGCAATGCATGTTGGGCTTGATTTTGACAGAATGGAACTTTTCTTTGGGCAAAAAGTTCGTGATATACAACCCAAATGCATTGCTTTCAAGGCACCCATAGCCCATTAATTGAAGGGATGACGTCCAAATGTTTATCCCGAGATGAACGCTCACACCTGTCAAGTGCACGACAGAGGTGCATGACGATGTTTATTCTACAGGCTATTTTAATGTGATATTTGGGGTGTTGTATGTGGTGCACTTTGGCAGAAGAGACATTCTCCTCAGGGGCTTCTGCAGGAATTAATGCTATGGTACGCACACCCATCCCCCGAAAAAATAATTCACTTTCGGAACAATATTTGTCCGCTTTAGGTCCGTGGCATTGGTCAGTCAGCAAAAAGTAGCCTACATAGCATAACAACATCCACATGCAATAATACAACGACAACGCCTACAATGACCTATTCATTTGGACAACTTGATACAGCCCTATACAGGCTAAAGTTACCTTTAGTTTTGTTCTAAGCGTAGCGTGACGCCTGGCTTTAGTGCAGTCTAACGTTCTGACAAGCACACCAATTGCCTACCTTGTTCTTGTATAACTCCTAAGCGTTGCTGCCTCCATCCTTTCTGTTTTCGTTGTTTAAAACTTGTGATATCCATGATGAGTATTGAGTGAATTAGCTCAACATTGTGTGCTGATAACCATATAGATAGCGAGTAAAAAGAAAACAACAAGTAGCCTATTAGCGTGGCTGCATGCATATTCTCTCTCCTGCTCAAAACATAATGTGTTCACTAACTTCACGTAATAGAAAATGGTAAATAGCCTGATGGCATGCAGCTAATGGGATACTGTACATAGTTGGGAAGGTATGGTAGGTCGATTTGGTGTGAATACACACACACACACACAAGGGAAATTTTCTCTCGCTGTTGAGTAGCCTGATGGTGCGCACAGTGTGTTAATGGATCGCATACACCTGCAGGCAGGCCTGGTTCTCCTTACACGGTCTTTAAACATCAAAATATTCAGAATGCCGTGACGTGAGTCATTACGATTGGCCTCCCTTTTCATTCTCAAAGTAGGTTAAAATTGCATGTTCATCAGCACGATTTTCAAAATCTCTCGGGGGAGAAACCCCCGGACAAAAAAGAACTCCAACTTCTGGGCTCTAGCCCCGAATGTTTTAAATAGCTAGCGACGCCCCTGCCCTCTGGTAACTTAGTCAGGGTAAAGGTGTGGTTGCCCTCTGGTAACTTAGTCAGGGTAAAGGTGTGGTTGCCCTCTGGTAACTTAGTCAGGGTAAAGGTGTGGTTGCCCTCTAGGGACTTCATCTCTTCGTCCATCGCTTTTTTCACCTTTCCTGACTCAGTTGATGTCATGGCCTCTTTAAAGGTCAGAGGTACACCGCAAACTGCTCGGTAGCAATAATCTACACTAGTGAGTGTACTGTCATCATCAGTATCTTCCAGAGTATAATCTCTCAGATACCCTGGAGTTTTATGCTCTCTGGTGGGATATCTCCCACTGTCTGAGGCATGTGGCGTCACACTAGGGTGCATCTCGCCATCATCCTCAGGTGCTGAATCTGGACTGTCTGTACATCTGTACTCAGTACACTGGGTTGTTGAGTCTCTACTCTCTCGTCATAATCTACTCCTGTGTCTGAGTCTCGTTTTCGCAGGTCGTCTTGGTGACAAACTTCACCAGTCTGTGCTTCTGCACTTTTCCTTTACTGGGATAGTATACTAGATAGGCGGGACAGCCCTTGTCATGACCTACAAAGAGTCCTCTCTCACACCTAGAATCTAGCTTTCCTCTGTCTTGCTGGTAGGCATAGCACACTGACCCGAATTTATGCATCCTGGCTAGATCACACTTTTTACCTGTCAGTGCTGTATATGGTGTAGTGCCTGTGTGCTTGTTAAAGCACCGGTTTCTGGTATAGGCTGCTTCCTGAATGGCATAGTGCCAAAGACTCTTAGGTAGGTCACTGTCTATAAGATTACATCTGGCCATCTCGAAAAGAGTGCGCCCTTCCATTTCAGCTGTCCCGTTCTGGTGCGGGGAGTAAGGACAGGACGTCTCGTGTCTGATTTTGTTCTTTCTCAGTAGTGTTTGGAACTCTCTGTTAGTGAACTCGGTCCCATTATCTGATCTAATGCATTTCACAGTGCCATATGGCGCTACATCTGCCAGATACTTCTCAGTGGCCTGAACTGCATCACTTTTTGCTTTCAGGAAGTAGACAAACACTGCCCCCGTATACACATCTGTGAAAGACTGCATGTACTTGAAACCGTCTATGGACTCATTGTTTACTGGGCCAGCTAGATCTGTGTTCACCAGCTCAAGCGGTGTCTTTACCTTATCAGTCGGATCTCTGTTTCTCGTTTGGGTAAACTTTCCCTCTATGCACACTGCACATTCTTTATCAGGTTTACGCTTTGCACCTTTAATGTGCATGCCTTCTGTTATACCCTGCAACTTCAAGATATCCTCGTAATTGCAGTGACCCATTACCTCATGCCATGTCTGGATATCATAGCTAACATGACATACATCATTTACATCACGCTCGGTTTGCAAGTAGTACATCCTCTTACACACATAAATATCAAACCTTGTGCCATTTGGCAACACTATGACATCTTTACCTTCTTCGAATAACACTTTGGCACCGTGAGCAGTAGCAGACTTTACTGAGAAAAGTTCTTGGGGGTATGAGGGGATGTAGAGAGCGTTCTTTAAAGTCACTGCACAACGGCGCCCCTCGCTGTTTATGAGGCATACCTGTGCGTCTCCCTGGCCTTGTGCCACCCCGACAGTACGCTTCCCGTCTGCCAGCTCCATGCTGTGTCTCTCCGGCCTAAAGGTGTTATCGAAGCTTTTGAACTTGCTCCTGTCATTGATAATGTGGGATGACGCACCTGTGTCCACGATCAATCCCTTTCTCTGTATCTGCAGCCATTGCTCTGAAGGTGTAGTCTTCTCCTCCCGCGGTTCCCCAAGCGCCATCTGGTTCACGTCCTGCTCTACGGCCACCGCCATCTTGGACACACCGGGCGTTCCGCTCGCACTCCTTCTTTGTGCACGCCTTGTCTGTGTGTCCCCTGCTTTTGCAAAAACTACACCAAACGTTCTCTGTGCAGTCATCCCTTCTGTGGCCCTTTTCTCCGCAACGCCAACACACCATCTCCACTGGCCCGGTTCTTTTCCTTGGCACCGCTCGGGCCCTCAGCACCCTCTCACTCGCCTCTTCAGCGACTGGGTCTGAGTCTTCTGAAGCCTCGAAATTCCTCAACTTGGCCTTGAATTCTGCTAGCGTCATGTTCGCTGAACCATGCGTTACCATCAGTGTGAACGGCTTGTACTTTTCCGGTAACCCCCTCATGATCATCGCCATCATCAGTCCCTCGCTCGGTGCTTCACCTGCGCCCCTGAGTGCCGTAATGATCTGCTCAGCTCAAATAACGTATTCGGTTACAGTCTCGTTGTCAGCTTTCTTCAGCGCAGTCATTGTTATGTACAAGGAGACAATCCGGGGCCTACCTTTTCCGATGTAGTGCTCTCTTAACACTTTGAGACTCTCTCGGCCCTTGTCCTTCGTGTCTCTGAATATCAGTCCCAAGCTCGTATTGTCAAGTAGCGGCGCCAATGCACAATAAGCGTCCGCATTCAGCTTGTCATCGTCAGCCTGATCTTCTACCGTCAGTGGTCCAGTGGGCTCTGTGAGGATTGTCTGCTTCAGCCCCACTCCGTGCATGCAGCACAGCATCCTTTCTTCCCAGAGCTCATACTCTTCTGCCCTCCCGTCGAACTTGGGCCACTTACTCTGGCTTCTGTTCGCCATGCCTTCTTGTGTCGTAGCTCAGTTTAGCTCCTTTTTAGCTTCCCGGTACTCCCAATGCTAAACCTGCTAAACTAGCTGTTTGGGTAACTCGACTTCTGTGTGCTAGCTAAGTCTTGCTAACTATCAACGCACATGTCCGTCAAACTTTAGAATCATTCTCGGCTTGCTGGGCCCATAACCTGTTAGCAGGTAGGTTTACTCTTTCTGCTTACCTGCACAGTGGAATAATAATTCTAAGGGATGAACAGACGTTCAGACTTTGTCTCTTCAGCCATCAATCTCGTGGCATTGTTTATTGTAGAACCGCGCACAACAAGCATACAGCTCTCCGTGAGAGTCAAGTGCATAGTAACATTCTTATAACGTAGTGTCATCAGTCATACGTGACTCCATACATTTGGTGCAACAGCGCCTCCTCTTGGTCAATTACAGTTGCATGCATTCATACACTTATCCACTCTCAACACCGACAATAACGTTATACCGGGGACATGGGGGGGACGTTTGTTTATTCACACATGGCAGCGGAGTTGAGAGCGCTCTGGCTACCGTCTGCAGGACGGAGACATCACATCCATGCATGACTTCACGTTACACGTCTGGGGATGACTACAGTATCTATCTATCTAGTCTCTAGCAGTAGCTGCATTAGCCTACCGTAGTCTAAGGGAACATATCATACAGTTTATCAAGTTGTGCGTCTATGAGCAAAGTAGAACCATATGTCTACTTTGCTCATAGACGCACAACTTCATAAACTGGGAAAAGGGTTAACGTTAAACTCAAAAGTATATGTGCTACATAATTCATGCAGACATGCTGAATTATGTAGCACATACATTTTGAGTTTAACGTTAATGTATAACGTTACAAACTAGGGAAGGGATTTTATCAAAATGTTAGCTGATGTGATGCTTGGATGTCGAGGAGGTGACGTTCGCCAGGGGACCTTTAGGGGACGTCGCCAGGACTTTATTTTGTTTTCAGGAAAACAATCTTTTTATCATAGTACATTTCTCACATTTTATCACTCTTTAGTGAGCGATTACCAGGTCGTTTTTGTAACAGAGATGTTTATTGTCCCCTAGGTTTACAGAAACACCTATTCATATTAATACGTATGGAAATCAAGTTAACACTGCTGACCACTGTTTGTCTATTACATGGCCCAGAATGCCTTGCATGTCTTTAACACATTAAAACCTAAATGCCCGTAAACATATGAATTTGCATACTTGTAACATTTTTAATAATACTCTCCCATCATGATATTTAACAATAATGAAACATTTATGAAACATTTAATTAACAATAATGAAACATTTATTTTGAATACCGTCAATGTGAAAATAACTGTACTACGTCAGCAATAAATAGCTAATGTTCTCCTTGCCATTTCAGTTCGTAAGTCCATACTATCCCATGGCTGAGCAAGGATTTCATGATTGGGCAGGGCTGCCCAGAGACATTGAGCATACTTGGAAGGCATTGTGATAGAGGTGCAACTGCAAAGGTGAAAGGTGGCAGTTACCAAATATGGGTGGATGGTTTGACAAATGCTGGAAACTTTTGGAATATTTCTTTTTTTTTTTTAGCTTATGCACCCTCACATTGGAGTCCCGAGTTCATATACAAAATTTGGTATTGATATGTGACAGTGTTCCTGAGATATGGACGACTTCCTGTTTCGGAGCTTCGTCGCTGATTTCGTTTGGCTGTGACGGGCAAACGCTTCTGAAAATCAAAAATCCTTTCTGTAACTTTTGTGAGGCTTGGTCCAAGGATCATGTACGTCAAGTTTCGCGAAGTTCGGACCAAATTTGTGACCTGTGAAACTTCACTTTCTATTCAATCCAATATGGCGGAAGAATGACAAGGGTCAGTGACATCATTTTCAATTTCCACACTACACAGGTTCCGGCCGGATGTTCCAGAGTTGGACTGGTGGCGATATCTCAAAAGGTCTTGGAGCAGGAGCTGGCCAAAAATCGGGCTTACAGGAATAAGAAAACTTAAGAAGAACAATAAATGTGCTGCTTTCAGCAAGCACACTTAATGAAAGCAAACAAACAAACCCAAGAACTAACAGTAAAACTGGCTGGCCTGGTCCCTTTTAAAATAAATGGTACATATTAGTTACCATGTACATTCCAAAGCACAATTACACAATGGACACATGTAGTAAATATAAGCCTACTTTGCAAGAGCGTTCACTACTCTCCACAGCACAGTGACACAGGAAGAAAGGAACATTCCAGTGCTACAGATTTAAAGAAACAGTTAATTGATTTATAAATACCAATGTAAACAAACAATTAAGATCATAAATATAAAACAAGTTACCAGAGCATCAGTGTCTGTAGCCCAGCGAATCTTAAAATCAGGCAGTCACCTCATTGTCCTCCATGAAGAGTGAAACACATGGTTCTAGCATTCACCCTGATAAGTTAAAACAAGTCATGAGAAGTGAGTTCAACAAACACACACACTGTTACGACCCTGTGGTCGTATATATCTGTATGAAATATCTGTTCCTTGTGGCTTGTGGCTCCCTTGTTCATTTGTGTCTTGCAGATTGCCTCTCAGCCAGTTTTTACTGATTGCCGGTGCAGTTTAATTGACCAACCACACTAATTGGATGTTTCTTGCTGCTGGCCCTTTAAAAGTTCAGCCGTGACGTTCAGCAGGGGCGCTCTTCCGACTTTCTTTGAGACGCCTGCCACGCCACCTTCGGGCCCAGCCTCGGGCCAGAGTTGGTTTTTTTGACTGCCGCTTCAGCCACTCTCGGAGTGAGAGGCCGAGAAGTGAACTGCGGCCTGTTCAGGCCTACTTTATAGGCCTGGTGATTTTTCCTGCTTTTGTCGTATACTTTTTCGTTAACCTTAAAATTGAGCCTTAGTTTCCTAAGTTATTCTATTTTTGTTATTAATAAATATAATTAATTTTATATATTTTGTCTGCCCGTTATTGCTCTTTGTTATTTCCCTAAAGCCCTAGACAAGGGACGTAACACACACACACACACACACACACACACACACACACAGCATGGAACATCATATTCTTTACCTGCATGACAGGGGACCTTAACAGTCACAAAGAGCAAGTGGTGGCAGCAGCAAGAGAATGTGAGCTCTCAACAAACCAAACTTTGTAACTTCCTAGTTAGTCATGTGACCTGCCCCATGTGACCACTGGTTGCCAGTGCAGGTGGACAAATAAACCGGAAATCCCCACATCCCCACACATGTATGCTACTAAGCTGAGCGTTTTCGGTTTCTGTGTTGGCCAAATCTGAAACATTTTCGAAATACAAAACCAGATGACTCAATTATGAGTAGATAAAAATCTAGCTATGTGGTCAATGTCAGGTGATAATCTAATTTCATACCAATTTCGCAGTGATCATGGAGGATAGAGGATAGCCTGGTTAACATCAGTATCCATATTCACAAAGTATTTTATCTTACCACTAGGAGTACTCCTAAATCGCACTAAATTATATTAGCTTGGAGTTTTCTCTTAAAAATTATCCACAAATCCTTTCAGACCTACTCTTGTTAAGGAAAAAATGACAACTCCTTTTCTGTTTTTCTTTCATTGTTTCCACTAGTGTATGAGTTGGACCTCTTGACACACACTGAGAAAGTCTGCGAGTTGTCCACCTGTTCGGCTATATTTTGCAAGATGTCATATAGGCTGAAAAAAGTCATGTTAATCATTTTTTTTTATTTTACAATTCAGCCTTATATATTTACAAAAATCAGTTCTGACCCTTGAGGCTTGGTTTCTCCAGCAAAAGCGGTTTTGTTTTCTTCAGGTCTGACAAATATACACAATATCAGATAAATTGCACCACTGAAAAGCTTGTTTTTTTTATTCAACACAAAAAAACATTAATTCAACATCTTCAGAATGTCGTTCAAATAATGTCTCTTTACATTTCTTTCAGCAATAACCTTTTGTAGAATGAGAAACCATGTGCTTGCATGCACCTCTATGGCGTCGAGGAGAAGTGGTGCCTGGCAAATCGGGCAAGGAGCACAATCGGTCTGGAAATATGAGAAATGCAAAGAAGCAAGATAAGCTGAGTATATGACAAATACTATCACAGGGAAAAAATAGATTATACTGTAGAATGACCTTTTTCGACCTTGGTTCTTCATCCGAAAAAGCCGGGACATATAGCCTAGAAATCTAGACGCGCCCCTAGCGGCAGCAAAGGCTAATCTAGCAACTCTCCGTTGGCTTGTGAGCTCCAGAAATCGAAACTTAATCAGGACATTGAAATCGTGTATAGAGTCGTTTGGTGGGCTTAACATAATGATTGATGGCAGAGTTGCAACGGTTTGGCTTGAATTCCCTGCTACTTGAAAACAAATATCCTATTGCGTCCGATTGCGTGCAGAGGGAATTTGAAAGACAACCGATTATCCCGCCCCTCGGACTGAGCACTGCGAACGGTGAGTGCCCAGACCCTACATTTTAATGTGGGTCTGGCTCGCCAGGCTACGGGACATATACACTTCGGAGTGAAAGTGAGGCACCGTCACCTAATTTTACTTCCTCTTTTTACCTGCCTTGACATTTCCATCTTATGACTTCCAGACAGTCCAGTCTTAGGACTTAGTCTCATAATCTTCAGCAAATGTTGCATGACATTGCACAAACAGTATTACATCAATTTTCTGGTAAATCAATCGGCATACACACACATGTATATGATCAATTAAAATCACCACAAAATTACTGCTTTTCAGCCACATGATGCTGTAGTGTAGTCCAGATGATAGGCTACACTAGCCTATCAATAAACATACGTATTTTAAAGTAAATCAAATATATTTAAACTAGGCTCTTAAAGTTTAAGAAAAGCAAACAGGAGTAAAAGGGAATTAAAGGGCTATCACCATGTTTTTTTTGGGGGGGGGGGGGGGGTACAACGTGCTGACGTAATTAATATGCAAATTAACGCGTGACGTCATCTAGCGACATTTAGCGACTTTTGGAGCTGGCTTTAGCTACTTTTTATTTGAAATAGTTGGCAACACGGAGTACAGCCGTAGCTGGTTTTAAGTCTACCATGTATGGTAGAGCTGAAGAATTAAGCCCGAACACAGGGCTCAGGCTTTATTTCTATCATTTTATACGGTCTTGGGCTTGCATTCCGGTATGAGCGATCAGGTGATGCGTTTCGATTAGCTGCGAGAATGGATGCTGAGGAGGTGAAACCTTTTGGTTGCACCGGCAAAGAAAGCAAAGTCTGAGGTGTGGAAAAGTTTTGATCATAACCTGGCTGACCTCTCCAACCTCAGAGAGTTGTCATTGAAGTGGATGCAGGAGGACAAGAGCTGAAAGCGGTTGCGTGTCATTACACAAGCGAAATTTGGTGTGAAGCCCAGTGAACTTTGGGTGCTCCAGTAATCAGAGATTTGAGGCTTTCTAGTCAGATCCATGTTGATCTGAATGGCCAAAACGCCTCCATCTCAGAACGATCAGTGGGTTTATAATCACGTAAACGAGAGTGACTCGCTAGCTCGGTGGAAGCTAATGCCTCAGCATATCGGTTTGTCTCAGCCACTATGAGATCAATGACACAATCGCTAAAAAAGGCTTTAAAAAAAAAAGGTATGGTTCACTACAATCCCAAACTCTCTGCAGACCAGGTCGTGGGTTAGTGTGTACAAAAGGGATCCTCCCATTAGATCGCTTTCTCTCCCCCTCAGTGGCCACCGTCTTGCCCGTCACATCTAGCCACTCCCACGGGGCGTCTCCCTCACCACAGCCGGTGAAGTCGCCGGCCGCTCCTCCTTCGTCTCCATCCTCGTCCTTCCCTGGACCACACACGACCCCATCCAACGCCTCCTCTCCAAATTCTCCAAATTAAAACTCTCCATGGTCGTACATTGACGGTACCGCAATCGCAAACTCTCTCTGGGTGCTAGCTAGATAGCTTGATATTTATCATCAGCTAACTTGTTTCTTGAAGTTTGTGAATGACGTAATTAGCATATTTGTAATACATTAACCAATCGTGATCTGTCTAGAATATGTTTACTATCATGTCAACATAGCAACAATGTTTTAATTAACTACATGTTTTAATTAACTACATGTAAGCGCGGCAATGATGATGCTCCTTGGGCGCACATGTGCACCCTTGGCATTCTAGAACACACTCATTGTGGGCGCATATATGCACCGTTGGCGGTAAAAGGGTTAATCAACAACAGTCAACACGTCGAATTTAAACTTGACATGTTGAATTTAATCAAGTGTGTGTACTAATACTCTGGGTGGGTGGGTGGGGGTCAGATGTATCACATGTCTATGCTTTTCATTTCCGTGTGTTTTACTTATCGAACATGGACCTTTGCTTTTAAAGGAAAATGTTGGTGGCTCTTAAAAGAGCCGTTGTGTTATGAAGCTGCTGGATTGATTGGGGTAAGCCCTATGTTCCCATATTTCTGGGTTAGGGTTATGGGCTGCGAAGATGGGGCTGAGGGAACATAGGGCTGAGGGAACATAGGGCGTGGGGGAACATAGGACTGAGGGAACGTGGGGCTGAGGGAACGTGGGGCTGAGGGAACATAGGACTGAGGGAACATAGGCATGCTCCCGATCGGTTTATGGCTGGACCTGCCAGAGAACAGTATCCTTGCTGAAATAAGAGGTGAAGTTGCCTCTCATTCAAGGCCTCCTGTGGGGCGTGGTTTGCAGACATCCTGTAAACTCCCCAGAGACGACTACCATCACCATGGTAACTACCTGCCCTGTGCCATGACGCGCTGGTAGCTTTGGAGAACGCAAGTGGCTCTGACGCATGTCTCAGCATAGGCCTCCATCACTCTTCTGTACATTATCCACTGTGAAGACAGAATGCCAAAAGCACTCAACTATAAACCTCGCACGACTGAGGCAGTAGTTGTACACCCTCTGCTCTCCAGGGAAAGGGCGCATGAAGTTCTGGTGGATGGTAAATGCTTCAACTCTCACAAATACAAAGGGCATTGGACCACAATGCTCAGACCCCGGGATGACCGCATCTTCAGGGAGGTCCAGGGAGCCATCTTTGCGTCCCTCACCAAAGGCAGAGTTGTAGAGGAATCCACCATCACTCATCCTGCCATACTCTCCAACATCAACTACCCAGAAGAGGTAGTCGGCATCGACCACTGCCAACAGCACGATGGAATATGTGCCCTTGTAGTTATAATACAGGGACCCGGAGTCGCCTGGGACTTGTAGTTATAATATAAGGACCTTGTACACTGTAGTTGTAATACAGGGACCCGAAGTCACCTGGGACTTGTAGTTATAATATAAGGACCTTGTACACTGTAGTTATAATATAAGGACCCGGAGTCGCCTGGGCCTTTTTAGTTATAAGGACCCGGAGTCGCCTGGGCCTTTTTAGTTATAAGGACCCGGAGTCGCCTGGGGCCTGGATGACCACATGCTTCCCATCCACCGAACCAAGACAGTTGGGAAAGTTCCAGCAATGGCTGAACACTTCTGCGATGGCATGCCAGTCCTCCTGCAGGTCGGGGGGCACGATTACATCGGCCAAGACACAAGCCAGTCGTCATAATAGTAGACGGTGGATTCCTTATCGGCCAAGACACAAGCCAGTCGTCATAATAGTAGACAGTGGATTCCTTTAGCTCTCTCTTAATGCTCCCCTCTGGGCTCCACCATGTTGTGAATAGCATCCTCTGGGTTCCACGATGTTGTGAATAGCATTCTCTGGGCTCCACGATCTCCACGATGTTGTGAATAGCATTCTCTGGGCTCCACGATGTTGTGAATAGCATCCTGTGGGCTCCATGATGTTGTGAATAGCATTTTCTGGGCTCCACGATGTTGTTAGCATTCTCTGGGCCCACGATCTCCACGATGTTGTGAATAGCATCCTCCAGGCTCCACGATCTCCACGATGTTGTGAATAGCATCCTCCGGGCTCCACGATCTCGTGAATAGCATCCTCTGGGTTCCACGATGTTGTGAATAGCATCCTCTTGGTTCCACGATCTCCACGATGTTGTGAATAGCATCCTGTGGGCTCCACGATCTCCACAATGTTGTGAATAGCATCCTGTGGGCTCCACGATCTCCACAATGTTGTGAATAGCATCCTCTGGGCTCCACGATGTTGTGAATAGCATTCTCTGGGCTACACATATGTTGTGAATAGCATCCTCCAGGCTCCACGATCTCCACAATGTTGTGAATAGCATCATCTGGGTTCCACGATGTTGTGAATAGCATTCTAGGCCGTTTCTTGACTATTTCTCACCAGTGCTGGTGAACACTGGGAGGAACGGCCTCCAGAAGGACTCAATCAGCTGCCAAAACTTCCCACAGGCATCCATTCCAGCCTTATACTGTTGCATCATGCTGGCAACGCTGTTGAATAGATTGTTAATTCATTTTTTTTTTCTATGTCCATACCGCATAGATGAGTTGTTTGCAATATTGAACCAACTTGTATGTAAAAACAGTTCTGCAACACTGTCTATGTAAGATATGCCAGTTTAAATCATACAGTATGAATCCACACAATAAGTAAAGTGCAAAAACAATAAGCAAGGTGGTTCAGTGAGTAGGCCTATTGTGTAGACTAATTATAGGCTACTGTTGAAGTAGGTCTAATCTTTTTTTAGCTAGGGTTAGTTAAGTGGTCCTGAAACTGAAAAAGTTTGAGAAACACTGTCGTAGGCCCACCTCGCTAGATGGCGATATGCGCCCAAACACAACACATTCCCCAAACAGACTCTCCATCTTAGTCATAGCTAGCTTGCTAGCGAACTTTCCATATTAGCTTACTTGCTAGCAAACTTTGCATCATCAGTCTAACTAGTTCAATAGTTGACATTACATGATGAACATTTTCGTATGGGACATTCTGGGATGTTAATTTGTATGAAGAGAGAAAACTTCCACTTCTGGGTATGTAGCATTGTGGCATAAAGCTTAGGTAGTTAGCTTGCTAACTCTGGCAGAAATCTCCAGTGTTCTTGTTCCATGTAGTTTAGGTGTTGCGGCCACAGGGTTGCAGCAACAGCACGTAGACTAGCCTACAGGAAAGCTGTTGCATTATGAACTCATTCAGAATATTTTGAAAATGTAACAGCTAGATATTCTGTCTTCTCATTTTGTAGACGAAAATAAAGAGATTTTAGCTTAGTTTTTTTATTTCATGCAAAACATTTTAGTCGTCTTTTTTTTCGTCAACAATAATGCATCTTAAGATAGTCTTAGTCAGTGTTTCAAGACATTACTGCCATCTAAGTCATTGTCTCGTCTTAGTCATGAAAAAAAAGGTCGTTGACGAACATATTTCCTCTCGTCTCGTCTGACGAATTTAACACTATCGAGCGGAAGTACGTAGGCAGGCCGAGGCTACCTCAATTGTACTATAAATAACCTTTATTTGTGGTTAAGAATGCTGGTGGGTAAGAGCCAATGATATTGTAATTATGTTATTGGTAGTCGGAGGAGGAGTTAAACACACACACAACTCGGGATTTACTTTTCACAGTTTATTAACAAGAATTAATTAATACACCACTACCTCCCACACACAGCCACCCCACATTCATACAACCCGCTTAAACTAGCCCTCTCTATGGCGAGTTAAACTAGGGGAAGGGACTGGCCATTAACCGCGGCCGGGGGCTAAACTCAAAGCGCACACACGCACAAACACACACAATAGGCTACAATAGACTGCAATAACAAGGCGATCAGTAGACTGAGCTAGATCACAGGGTCCTATGACCGGCTTTGAGAAAGCACTGGTTTAGTCTGTACAGCAGCTCCAGCCTGGAGCGTTATGAGACTGACCGTAAGTGTCCAGAGATAATCCAGAGTCCACAAGAAATCCACAGTGTTCGCAAGTAATCCACAATGTCTGGTGTGCTGCGGAGTGCCCCGTCCGGCCGCACTAATCAACACGCCGAGAGTCTCTTCGTGTCCAAATTCAGCCTCTCTTTTATCTCCCCCTTTCCAGCAACAATCACATGCTCCCAACAAGCCACAGGTGTCCCACCTCACCTGCAGCCTACTGCAATTAATCCACATTGTGTTGGTGTAGCCATTGTGGCCAGTAAACGCCATTCACTTCACTACACCCTTTGAAGACGATGGCGCCCTCGCATCCGATATTCTGCACAGCCACATCAAAGTCTTTAAACCAGTTGGGATGTTGCCGATGTCTCTGGGGCCGGAATTGTCAAAGACCCAGTGAGGCAGGATCCTGGGTCTCCCAGTCACCGTCACAGGCTCAGCCTCCTGCTGTCGCCCTGGTAGAGGACCCCCAGCTGATTCAGCAGGGTCCCGTGCAGGTGGCCCGGGTCCCCCAACCAACGCCACCGGCTCGGCCCCCCGCTGTCGCTGCGGTGAAGATGGAACCGTGGCTGTCGAAGTGGAAGCCTGTGCAGGTGGCTCGGGCCGTCCCACCTCCTGCGCTGACTGGTTCTGTTGTCTGGGCTGGTGTCGTCCTCCCTCCTGCACTACTACAGGCGTTGGATGATCTTCCCCTGTGAGGGTCACACCAGTCCAACTGTCCCAGGTCTTCCACCGCATATGGGGCCCCTGAAGTGTCAGCAGGTGTCGGCAGGACCAACACGGGTGGTAGCAGAGAAGGCGCTACTGATCTTTTCCCCCGTCGCTGTCCGCTCTTCCTGGGTGGACATCTGGCAGACTGTCCCTTCTCCCAGGCATTTTCCTGGAGCGGGACTAAACTTTGATGATCATAACAGGGATTCATTCGGTTAAAGTGCACGACTGATTCCCCAGTACTTCCTCTAAGCCGGTATAGAACATCAGAGAGCCTCTCCAAAACTAAGTAAGGCCCACTAAACTTTTTCTTAAGCTTTGGACATTGCCCTCTCCTCCTTCTCTGATCCCGCACCCACACTTTCTCCCCAGGCTCATAATACTGATGTGAAATTTTTAAATCATAAAACCCTTTCTGGCTTCCTGATGCTGCTTGTTGGTGCCACTGAACACAGTTTTTGTTTCATATTGTGATACTCCGGACACTCTTGTCACATTCGAGGGAAACTTCCCGTACTTTATTGAAGTCAAGTAAACTCTGTATAACCAAGCGAGTTGCTGTTTTAGCCACAACTCACGCATGCAACAAGGCATTCACAACCAACTCTCTCCGAACCCACACACCACCTGGCTTCGCACACTCTAAACTCCACCCCCCAAATCCCCTAAAAGGCACACAACAATTTAAGAACTGACCAGTAACAGAACACAATTATCACACACAACTCGCAGGTTATCACAATATGATGCACATACTCATTCAACCCTTCATAACGCTCATCCCAGTCCCACAATAAATCAACTGGCAACACAATCTGGCGCCCAAAAACAGCTTCGTGTGGTGTAAATGTGGTGCTAGACTGAATGCTGCTACGGTAAGCCATCATAACATATGGTAAGATCACATCCCAATCAGATTGGTTTGAGTTTACAAAATTTGACAGCATCGTGGTCAAAGTGCGATTGAGCCTCTCTACAAGCCCGTCTGAACTGGGCTGATACAGGCCGGTTCTGGTTTTATGTATGTCAAGTAGGGAGCATGCCTGCTGAAAGAGATGGGATTCAACATGTCTCCTTTGATCTGTGTATAAAGGGGCGTGGTGCTCCGTATCGCAGCACAAACTCTGTGACAAATATCTCTGCAACGGTTTTAGCCTCCTGATTTGGCATAGGAAAAACCTCAGCCCACTTTGTGAAGTAATCAGCAATGGCCACTATATAAACATTGCCTTTATCTGACTGTGGTAAAGGCCCCAATATATCCATAGCAACCCTTTCAAAGGGTCTAGAGGTCTGAGAGGTTTGCAACGGTGCCCTAGGCGCTGGTCCACAGATTTTACTCAAAGCAGTCAGGACGAGGTTTTTGCAACGGTGCCCTAGGCGCTGGTCCACAGATTTTACTCAAAGCAGTCAGGACGAGGTTTGCAACGGTGCCCTAGGCGCTGGTCCACAGATTTTACTCAAAGCAGTCAGGACGAGTTTTGCAACGGTGCCCTAGGCGCTGGTCCACAGATTTTACTCGAAGCAGTCAGGACGAGTTTTGCACCAGGACTCTACACCCTCTGCCCACCCAGGCCAGAAAAAGCGTCCGAACTCTATCCATCAGCTTCTCGGTCCCCACCCAGGCCAGAAAAAGCGTCCGAACTCCGAACTCTATCCATCAGCTTCTCGGTCCCCAAATGACCCCCAGTTTTGTTGTTGTGTAGACTTTGCAGTACTACAGGGACCATAGACTCTGGTATAACAGCACAACTAGCATTACCCTCCTCCATAAGTGCCAGTACACCCCCACATAACCGAAGCCTATCCCAAAGAGCCATGTAAACCTTTAACTGGGGGCAGGCAGCCCATTCAGTCGGTGCACATAGATCCCCTCTTTCCTTACCAGAAATCACTTGTTGTAAATTGGGTCATTTCGCTGTCTAGCAGGTAAATCAAAACCAGGTTCAGGGTCACTCACACTGACTTCACCAACCTCGCGGTCCCCCAAACAACGAGATGGCGCATCAGCATTGCTCTGACGTTTCCCCGGTCTGTGCTGGATAGTATAGCGGAATGACGACAACTGCTCTAGCCATCGGGCGACCTGCCCCTCAGGCTCTTTGAAATTGTGTAGCCACTAGAGGGAGCTGTGATCTGCCCCTCAGGCTCTTTGAAACTCTGTAGCCACTAGAGGGAGCTGTGATCTGCCCCTCAGGCTCTTTGAAATTGTGTAGCCACTAGAGGGAGCTGTGATCTGCCCCTCAGGCTCTTTGAAACTCTGTAGCCACTAGAGGGAGCTGTGATCTGCCCCTCAGGCTCTTTGAAATTGTGTAGCCACTAGAGGGAGCTGTGATCTGCCCCTCAGGCTCTTTGAAACTGTGTAGCCACTAGAGGGAGCTGTGATCTGCCCCTCAGGCTCTTTGAAATTGTGTAGCCACTAGAGGGAGCTGTGATCTGCCCCTCAGGCTCTTTGAAATTGTGTAGCCACTAGAGGGAGCTGTGATCTGTCCCTCAGGCTCTTTGAGACTCTGTAGCCACTAGAGGGAGCTGTGATCTGTCCTTAATACAGATTCATGCCCCAGTAGATAGTGATGAAAATGTCTGGTGAAGTAAACAACAGCTAAGAGTTGTTTACTAGTAGCGGCGTAGTTACGCTGGGCCTGAGAGCCATAAGCAACAGCTAAGAGTTGTTTTCTAGTAGCGTGGTGGTGCAGCTGAGCCTGAAGCCATAAGCAACAGCTAAGAGTTGTTTTCTAGTAGGCGGCGTGGTTCGGCTGGGCCTGAGCCATAAGCAACAGCTAAGAGTTCTTTTCTAGTAAGCGGCGTAATTACGCTGAGCCTGAGAGCCATAAGCAACAGCTAAAAATTCTTTTCTAGTAGCGGCGTGATTCAGCTGGGCCTGAGAGCCATAAGCAACAGCTAAGAGTTCTTTTCTGGTAAGCCCGGCGTGGATTAAGCTGGGCCTGAGAGCCATAAGCAACAGCTAAGAGTTCTTTTCTAGTAGCGGGCGTGAGTTACGCTGAGCCTGAGAGCCATAAGCAACAGCTAAGAGTTCTTTCTAGTAGCGGCGTGGTTAAGCTGAGCCTGAGAGCCATAAGCAACAGCTAAAGAGTTCTTTTCTAGTAGCGGCGTAGTTACGCTGAGCCTGAGAGCCATAAGCAACAGCTAAGAGTTCTTTTCTAGTAGCGGCGTAGTTACGCTGAGCCTGAGAGCCATAAGCAACAGCTAAGAGTTCTTTTCTAGTAGCGGCGTAGTTACGCTGAGCCTGAGAGCCATAAGCAACAGCTAAGAGTTGTTTTCTAGTAGCGAAGCGTGGATTCGCCTGAGACAGGCCTGAGAGCCATAAGCAACAGCTAAAGAGTTCTTTTTTAGTAGCTAGCGTGGTTCGCCTGAGACAGGGCCTGAGCCATAAGCAACAGCTAAGAGTTCTTTTCTAGTAGCGGCGTGATCACGCTGAGCCTGAGAGCCATAAGCAACAGCTAAGAGTTCTTTTCTAGTAGCCCGTGGTTCAGCTGAGCCCTGAGAAGCCATAAGCAACAGCTAAGAGTTCTTTTCTAGTAGCGGCGTGGATTCACGCTGAGCCTGAGAGCCATAAGCAACAGCTAAGAGTTCTTTTCTAGTAAGCGGCGTGGTTTACGCTGAGCCTGAAAGCCATAAGCAACAGCTAAGAGTTGTTTTCTAGTAGCGGCGTAGTTACGCCTGAGACAGGGCCTGAGAGCCATAAGCAACAGCTAAGAGTTATTTTCTAGTAGCGGCGTAGTTACGCCTGAGACAGGGCCTGAGAGCCATAAGCAACAGCTAAGAGTTCTTTTCTAGTAGCGGCGTAGTTACAGCTGAGCCTGAGACCATAAGCAACAGCTAAGAGTTCTTTTCTAGTAGCTGGCGTGGTTCGCAGCTGAGCCTGAGAGCCATAAGCAACAGCTAAGAGTTTTTTCTAGTAGCCACGTGGTTACGCTGAGCCTGAGAGCCATAAGCAACAGCTAAGAGTTCTTTTCTAGTAGCGAGCGTGGTGCACGCTGAGCCTGAGAGCCATAAGCAACAGCTAAGAGTTGTTTTCTAGTAGCGTGAATTACGCCTGAGACAGAGCCTGAGAGCCATAAGCAACAGCTAAGAGTTCTTTTCTAGTAGCCCGCGTAGTTCACGGCTGAGCCTGAGAGCCATAAGCAACAGCTAAGAGTTCTTTTCTAGTAGCGGTAGTTAAAGCTGAGCCTGAGAGAGCCATAAGCAACAGCTAAAGAGTTCTTTTTCTAGTAAGCGGCGTGGTTACGCTGAGCCTGAGAGCCATAAGCAACAGCTAAGAGTTGTTTTCTAGTAGCGTGGATTCGCTTGAGCCTGAGAGCCATAAGCAACAGCTAAGAGTTGTTTTCTAGTAGCGGCGTGATTCACGCTTGAGCCTGAGAGCCATAAGCAACAGCTAAGAGTTCTTTTCTAGTAGCGGGCGTGGCTTCTGAGCCTGAGAGCCATAAGCAACAGCTAAGAGTTCTTTTTTCTAGTAAGCGGCGTGGTTGCTTGAGCCTGAAAGCCATAAGCAACAGCTAAGAGTTCTTTTCTAGTAGCGGCGTGTTAATGCTGAGCCTGAGAGCCATAAGCAACAGCTAAGAGTTCTTTTTTCTAGTAGCCTGAGTTCAGAGACAGGGCCTGAGAGCCATAAGCAACAGCTAAGAGTTCTTTTCTAGTAGCGGCGTAGTTACGCTGAGCCTGAGAGCCATAAGCAACAGCTAAGAGTTCTTTTCTTGTAGCGTGAGTTACGCTGAGCCTGAGAGCCATAAGCAACAGCTAAGAGTTTTTTTTTCTAGTAGCGTAGTTACGCTGAGCCTGAGAGCCATAAGCAACAGCTAAGAGTTCTTTTCTAGTAGCGGCGTAGTTACGCTGAGCCTGAGAGCCATAAGCAACAGCTAAGAGTTGTTTTCTAGTAGCGGCGTAGTTACGCCTGAGACAGGGCCTGAGAGCCATAAGCAACAGCTAAGAGTTCTTTTCTAGTAGCGGCGTAGTTACGCTGAGCCTGAGAGCCATAAGCAACAGCTAAGAGTTCTTTTCTAGTAGCGGCGTAGTTACGCTGAGCCTGAGAGCCATAAGCAACAGCTAAGAGTTGTTTTCTAGTAGCGGCGTAGTTACGCTGAGCCTGAGAGCCATAAGCAACAGCTAAGAGTTCTTTTCTAGTAGCGGCGTGGTTAAAACTGAGCCTGAGCCATAAGCAACAGCTAAGAGTTCTTTTCTAGTAGCGTGGGCGCTGAGCCTGAGAGCCATAAGCAACAGCTAAGAGTTCTTTTCTAGTAGCTAGCGTAGTTAAAACGAGCCTGAGAGCCATAAGCAACAGCTAAGAGTTCTTTTCTAGTAGCGGCGTAGTTACGCTGAGCCTGAGAGCCATAAGCAACAGCTAAGAGTTCTTTTCTAGTAGCGGCGTAGTTACGCTGAGCCTGAGAGCCATAAGCAACAGCTAAGAGTTCTTTTCTAGTAGCGTGTGTTCACGCTGAGCCTGAGAGCCATAAGCAACAGCTAAGAGTTCTTTTCTAGTAGCGGCGTAGTTACGCTGAGCCTGAGACAGGGCCTGAGAGCCATAAGCAACAACTCGCTCCTGGTCACCATGGATTTGTGATAGCACTGCCCCAATGCCATGGTCAGAGGCGTCCGTATCTAAGATAAATGGCTTGGCTATATCTGGATATACCAGAATTGGGGCCGTGATTAGATTATGCTTCAAGATCTCAAAAGCCTGCTGACAGTCATTTGTCCAATGAAAAGGGACTTTTTTTTCAGTCAATCTATGGAGGGGTTGCGCTATAGATGCAAAATTAGCCACAAATCGCCTATAATACGAGGCTAACCCCAAGAAACTCCGGACATCATGGACACTAGTGGGCGTAGGCCATGAGCGCACAGTAGGGTGGTTCACAAAATTAATTTTCACCAAATTTTGCCAGATCGCGTTTTGTCTTGTTCCAATTAGCATTGTAAGCATCTGTACCAAAAATGGAGTCAATTGCTGCACATTTAGGGGTGGCACACTTTTTCACAATATTGACACACACACAATACATGCTGTATTGGTATCCGAATAAAACCATTGCAGATGCTGCATTGAAGAGCATTGGACGACATTTGTGGTACCCGTCAGAAGAACTCGTCGCCCTGGCATTTTTTGATGCTCAGCTCACTACCATTGGTGGTGGTTAGTGAGGTCCCCCCTTCCCTGTGAAGCGCTTTGAGCATTGAGAAAAGCGCTAAATAAATGTAACATGTTGTTGTGTTGATGCTGAAGAAAAAGAGACAATGCTGAGAAATCTTGAAAGACGACCTGGGAAGATGCTCAAAGACTTGATGCCAAGTCTTTCTTCCACAAGAGCAGTACAGCTACCATCTCTGGCCTCGTCACTCGCTGCTCAATCCACTTCTTTGAGGTTCTTACTGAAGGCCAAATGGATGGCAGAAGTAACCCTGATGATGTGAGGTCCATTCTCACAGATGAGAAGGGCACGTGATGCGTAAGTATAAAACTGTGCGCAACAATAAAACGTTCTCTTTTGCTGAACTTCCCACAACGTGTGTATCGAGTGCAGTTCTTCCGTCAAGTTGTTTAGTTTATTATCATAGTAGTTAGTCTTTCTGAGTATGCACGAGTCTCCCTGGGATGAACTCTAACAACAGTTGGCCTATAGTTGAGTGGCGCCATCTAGAATCCATGCTTTATTTAAATTATTCTTTAGCCTAGTAAGTAGCCTGCAACTCAAAAGCCACAGTTTATGGACCAATTATTGAAACTATAATTGGAAGAATTATTAAAAGAAAACATTCGGAAGAAAAAAAGCGCTTTGCCTACATGGGATAGGCTACCAAAACAAATAACGTAGCCTAGGTTAGAATCAACTTTGCCGCGAAGAAGATCTGTGGACTCCATCTTTGGTATTTAACTGGTATTTAATCTGTCAAGTCTTTCCCAAATCTTTTCAAAGTTTTTTGGTGTAATGAGGCCATTAGTCTAGCTAGTCTAGAAGTCTAGAGTCTCGTATTGACACTGACAGTGTGACGACAAGCCACAAGTAGGTTACCATAGGCTACATGATCTTGGAATGTGGCACAATCTCTCAACCAAGACGCAGCAATAATTTATGTTTCTATGATCACCTAGTCTGACATGGTCAATCGTAAAAGACCATCGTGGAAGACCAAAATATAGTGTAATCTGCATACGCCTCGAGGGACAGGTACTTCACACTGGATGTGGAAAATACAGATATGCTATCAGAGAGGTGACCGATAAGAACAGTGTGGCAGACAGATTTGTGTGCATAGCGTTCATACACTTCATGTGTGTATGTGAGAGAGAGTGTGTGTGTGTGTGTGTTAGGGAAGTGTAAAGGTGTAGAGCAGCGGTCCCCAACCACCGGGGCGCGGCCCGGTACCGGGCCGCAGGACATTCCTAACCGGGCCGTAGCCTACAACAAGAGTTTAAAAAAAAATGCATGCAAACTAAATAAACTCAATTTAATTCGCAATAATGTCACATTCGCAATAATACCCACTGACGATGGTGAGCCAGATACCTCAAAGAAAAAGAAGGTGTCATTCAATACGAAATATGACGAGTCATATTTAAAATATGGTTTCGCAGAGACCGGTGACTCGCATGCACCAAGTCCTTTATGTGTGGTATTTGGCGATAAGTTGTCAAACGAAGCAATGAAACCATCAAAGATAATTCGACATCTAGAGTCCAAGCATCCTACACTGAAAGACAAACTCCTTGAGTTCTTTGGCCGTAAGAAACGCAAGCAAGAAGGACAAAAAACTAGTCATTAAAGCAACCACATGCGGTGAGCGTGGCTGCGCTAAAAGCCTCATAGTGGCTAGTCGGATTGCTAAAGCTAAGAAGCCCTTTACTATTGGGGAAGAGTTAATTCTGCCTGCTGCTAGACATGTGCAATGAACTCCTTGGGGAGGCTGCAGCTAAAAAAATAGCTCAGGTACCGCTTTCTGCAAGCACTGTCCATAGGCAATTGATGATGTCAGAGGATATTGAGGCACAGTTGTTAGAGAGGGTGAATGGGTCACCGTGATGCGCTATCCAAGTTGGTTGGTTGCAGGTCACTGGCCAGAGTGTTTGAGTTGCGAGAGACGCTGCAGAGATTTATTACAGAAAAAAAAGTCACCGTTAGCTGCATATTTTAGTGATGAGGGCTGGGTGTCAAAACTTCGCTTACCTGTGTGACATATTCGGGTTGCTTAATGACCTCTACCTGTCACTGCAGGGGAGAATAACGACTGTCTTTAAACTGGCAGATAAAGTTGCTGCATTTAAAAGCCAAGCTTGATTTGTGGAATGCGACACGAGTGGATCGGGGTGTATTTGATATGTTCCAAACAGTAGTGGGGGTTTTGGGAGAGACTGAGAGAGGGTGTCACTGTCTTCCATCACCCCCAGATGGAACCTTCTTGTTGCAGGGGGAAACAAGCACAGGGCTCCACTGATTATATTAAATAATGCGTTTAGTTCCCATGTTTTGTTACCATATTTTGTTAAGCATGTTCACACATGATAGATGTAGCTTCAAGTTGTTCAATTTTCATAGTTCATATTTTTCAATTTTCACTTCTTCAAGTTCACGTTTTTCACATTTTTAAGAGTTTGTTACCTTCACTGTTCATACATAACTGGAGCTAGTTCTTTTCAAGTAATGCATGCCCAACACGGAACATGGACCACCCCCCCCACCGGTCTGTGAAAAAAAAATGGGAATCAAACCGGTCCATGGTACATAAAAGGACCCCTGGTGTAGAGAACAGTGGAATGGGCATTCCAGGTCAGAAATGTGTTTGTCTGTGTTGGCGTTCATCTGTGATCAGGGCTGTAGTGGAGGCTAAACACAGTTTATCCACCTCTGACATTTCAGAAATACAGTTATACACCTCTCATAAGAGTTTATTCACCAGTTGCAGCTTTTAGCATTCAAATATCATACTGTATTGTCCACATTCACAATATGTACAATCATCAACACTCTAGGAACCATTTAATACCACTGGTATTGTTATAAACATTGAACAATGACCTCCACCATCATCAAACATGTTCTGAATGCCATGAAAAGAAAAAACAACTTTTGAGGTACTCCTTACTAAAGTTAAAAAGCCTTTATTAAACTCTGGCTACAAGCCTACGCATTTCGACACAATGTCTTCATCAGGGCATGTTCTGAATGCCTTTTAGCATATAGCCAATTGTTTAATGAATAGAACAAATACTGCATGTAGGACAGTTTAAGAAGGGCAGCACCTTAGCCCTGATGGGCGTGGCTTCAGCACAGGCAGCAGACCTGCCTACAGTATAGACCTCTGAAGTTCGCCTACAAAAAGAACCAAAACGGCCATCTTTGCCCATATAAGGAGATCCGTTTGTTAATTGAAGCTAACTACCAATGGCAAGTTGCATTGCAAGTTATGGCCCTTTCTATTAGACTTGTAAATACGTCACCCGAGTTGGAAAGTGTAAATTACCCAGCTTTCTTGCGGCATTTCCGCAGAGCCGCGCGCCCCTTTACCTCGAGTGCCTTGAGGGTACCCCGAGGTGGACGTACGACCTTACGACAAACATGGCTGCGCCCATAGCTGAGGTGACGTATTTTTTTTTGTACCTTCAATGGTAAA
Organism: Alosa alosa; assembly: GCF_017589495.1. Taxonomy (NCBI): domain Eukaryota; kingdom Metazoa; phylum Chordata; class Actinopteri; order Clupeiformes; family Clupeidae; genus Alosa; species Alosa alosa. The sequence continues at coordinate 1,147,515 of NC_063211.1, read as the reverse complement.
CGGCGGAGCAGATCTCTGGAGATCTTTAATAGGAAGACTAATAAGGCTACAATATCTTTTGGCTAGGTTATATTCAAATTTGACTATACTCAGAGGCCTACTCAATGCTAGACAGTGTATTATACAGTCTCTGCTCTGTTTACTGTATATGGAAATTGCAAGAATCCACTATTAAATGCCAGAAATGGCAAGAATCCACTATTAAATGCCGTTAAATAAATAAACAGCCTTCCGACAGGTTGAAGCGGAGCTTTGCTACCAACGTTATTGGGTAGTTTCGGTTTCTCTCGCGCGCACGCATGCATTGAATGAACGCTCATACCACTACTTAATTGTACTGCTCTATGTCTAATGACATCGAATTAGCAAGTATTTCCTCCTGAATGCAGAAACGTTTGTTTTCTTTTTCTGTTGGTCCGCGGTTCCTTGATCAATTGCGCAGCAAATTATCACATGAAGCACCGGGCCTAATTTCACTCCACGGCTCCGCGGACCAGCAGTCTCAAGGTTGCGGACCGGTGCCGGTCCGCGGCCCATAGTTTGAGAAACGCTGCAATAGACTACATTGCTGCTTTAACCCGGTCACCAATTCATGCATATGTACTGTGTTGGTCATTTTAATGTTGATGCAATGCCCTTGCACACTAGACTACATTGCTGCTTTAATCCAATTTAATCACCAATTCATGCATTGCATGGTCTTTCTGTGCGTGCAATACAATGTAACAATTTATTTTCAGCCGTTTAGCTAGAGGCTACATGTAGCTAGGGCTGGGCGATATGGCTGAAAACTGTATCACGATATAAGTATTTCATATCAGTCGATATCGATAATTATTGAATATAATGAATCAATGAATTATTGAAATATTTTTTTTTTTAAATCTATTTCAGATAAGGACCAGAAGGGAAAAAAGTTCAATTTAAACACTTTTATTTTAAACTTTCTTTTAATCACCTCAGTTATCAATCAAAGCAAACAGGGAAAAGATATAGCAACACAATCATGAAAAACACTCAAATAAATAAATGTGCACATAAGTCTGAATGAAAAGCATTTATTGTAAACAAAGTAGCTTAATACTGTCCGCTTCTTGTTCTCAGTGATATGAACATCCACTTAGATGCCCCAGGCTCAGTGGACTTTTTGGCCCTGATCCACTCCTTTGACCTCAAACTGGTTCAAAGCCCACCGACTCACAAAGCTGGCAAAGAGCTTGACTTGATCTTCACTCGGAACTGCAGCACAGACACCCTCATGGTGACGCCTCTCCATCTTTCTGACCACTTCTTCATCCAGTTCAACGTCAGCCTGACAGAACAGCCTCCGGCTCCTCAGCCGATGGTCACGTTCCGCCGCAACATCCGGAACCTGTCTCCAACGCACTTCTCCTCTGTGGTTGCCTCCGGTTTACCTCCACTCAACACCTTCTCCTCTCTGGAGGTTAATGAGGCCACAGACTCGCTCTGCTCCACACTGACCTCGTGTCTAGACGAGCTGTGCCCTCTTACCACAAGGCCAGCTCAATCCAAACACTCTCATCCATGGCTAAATGATACCCTCCGATCGCAGCGCACCAAACTCAGAGCCGCGGAGAGGAAATGGCACAAATCCAAACTAGCTGATGACCTCACAAACTACCAGACACTCCTGACCTCCTTCTCAGCCAGCATCACTGCTGCTAAGACGCTTTCTACAATGACAAAATCAACGGCTACAGACACTTTCGAAAACTTTTTCTCAACCTTCAAATCGCTACTCAACCCTCAGCTGCCTCCTCCTCCATCCAGCCTTACTGCAGATACCCTCGCCTCATTTTTTACAAACAAAGTGGCGGCAATCAGCAGTCAATTCTCTACATGCCCACTCAACGCATCTGACTCAGATGCCGCCTCCTACAACCTCTAGGGACTGCTGGAACATCTTTTTCAGCATTCACGCCTCTCTCCGAGAGTGAAGTATCTAGACTCCTGACATGCAGCCGTCCTACCACATGCTCGCTGGACCCTATACCTACGAGCCTACTTCAGTCCATCAGCCCAACCATCACTCCAGCTATCACACATGTGATCAATGCCTCGCTAACCTCCGGCACATTTCCAACAGCGTTCAAAATGGCCCGGGTAACACCGTTACTTAAGAAAGCTTCTCTCAACCCTGCTCAAGTCGAGAACTACCGCCCTGTCTCACTCCTGCCTTTCCTATCCAAAGGCATTGAACAAGCAGTCTCCAAACAGGTCTCTGACTTCCTTTCACAGAACAACCTTCTGGATCCAAATCAGTCTGGGTTCAAAAGCGGCCACTCTACCAAAACGGCTCTGCTGTCTGTAACAGAAGCCTTAAAAGAAGCCAGGGCGACCTCTCGGTCATCAGTACTCATTCTGCTTGACTTATCGGCTGCCTTTAACACGGTTAATCACCGTATCCTTCTCTCTATACTCGCTGACATGGGAATCTCCGGTTCTGCTCTCTCCTGGTTTGAATCCAACCTCACAGGTCGCTTTCGTTTAGCATTATCATGGCTTGGTCAGCTATCTGCACCTCACCATCTCACCACAGGGGTCCCCAGGGCTCAGTGCTGAGCCTCCTTCTCTTTGCTATCTACACCACCTCCTTGGGACAGATTATCCGTTCGCATGGCTTCTCATAGCACTGCTATGCAGACGACACACAGCTCTATCTGTCCTTTCCACCTGACGACCCCTTGGTTTCAGCACGGATCTCGGATTGCCTCTCAGACATAGCTACATGGATGAAGGCACACCACCTCCAGCTGAACCTCTCAAAGACTGAACTGCTGGTCCTCCCAGCTAAACCTACCATACACCACGACATCAACATCAAATTTGACTCCCTGTCTGTTTCACCAACCAGGACTGCAAGAAATCTAGGAGTTGTTCTCGACAACCAACTAAACTTCTCAGATCATGTTGCCTCAGTCGCCCGGTCATGCCGTTTCGCACTCTACAACATACGGAAAAATAGGACTTACTTGACTCAAGATGCTACCCAACTTCTGGTTCAGGCAATAGTCATCTCACGACTCGACTCCTGGCAATGCCCTCCTGACAGGTCTCCCAGCCTGCGCAGTGAAACCACTTCAGATGATCCAGAACGCGGCGGCGCGTCTGGTCTACAACCAACCCAAAAGGGCACATGTTACCCCGCTGCTCATCCAGCTACACTGGCTACCTATGGCGGCCCGCATCAAATTCAAGGCTCTAACGGCTTGCCTACAAAGTAGTCTCGGTTCTGCTCCCACCTACTTGAATGCCCTCATACAGACATACACTACCTCCAGACCGCTCGGCTCCTCAGACGAGCGGCGTCTAGCTCTACCACCCGGTGCGCTCAAGCCAATCCAAACTTTTCTCATCTGTTGTTCCTCGTTGGTGGAACACACTGCCAGTTCCTACAAGGGCAGGGACATCCTTCTCCATTTTCAAAAAACTCCTGAAGACCCAGCTCTTTAGAGAACACCTCCTCTCATAGCAACACTTACAACAAGTCTTACTGATCCTAGCACTCACCAGCCGTCTTAAACTGACAAGTAACTGTTAAAAACAGCACTCACTGATGCACTTATTCTTACTGTACTCTAATGTTTTTAAATTGTCCTAAAATTGTTGAGAATTGCTCTAAAACTTAAACTGTTTACCATGTTGTTAGTCGCTTTGGATAAAAAAGCATCAGCCAAATGTAATGTAATGTAATTTGCTAGTTTATCATAGTCTACTGGACTGTTTAGTGTCCCCCCGTGTGTTAAAGTTTCAAATGAATACCTTTTCTTCTTGGGACAGGCCCGTTTGAGTCTTGTCAAGTACTTTTCCATTTGCATCGGGATTGAGATGATTAGAACAAATGGTCAAAAAGGGCTTTTGTTTTTGAGATACCCCTACCGGAGGTAGAACTAAACCCAACAATGTTTTTCCTCATCTCTAAGGTCTCACATATATTAAATGGATTCTTGGCTAAAAATATTTTACTGCTAAGATTGTTAAATTAACAGATATTGTTATATACCCCAAAACCAAAAAAGGACTAAATAGTAGCTTAACCTTTTCTAAATTGTCATAAGCCGACGACATAGGCTACTGTAGTTGTTTAACTAACCCAACTCCACACGTCGTTCTCTTTTTACAGTAGGCTACATTACGCGTCATTTCACTAAGTGGCCACACGCACAGCACGTGAATCTGCAAGACACCAGCTTGCTAATGGTGGTAGTTCCCTGTGATAAACATTCAAATTGTAGCCTGACAAGTCAGACTAGGCAATAACATATTTGCTGCCGCTAGAGATCGTCTAGATTTCTAGGCTATTAAAATTAGCTTTGAATTTAATCAATAAGATGTAGCCTTATAGCCTATGATCTCTGTGTAGACAATAGCCTATTGAAAACTGAAAAGACCTATCTGTCTGTGCCCTGGCTACAGTAGGCCTACAGTACATGCACTCCTATTGAATTTTCAGAACCAAGGAGAGAAATGAGAAAAATGTGTTAACAGCTCTGTCTGCTATATACACCCATTCTTCTTGATGCATAATGAATGAATATGAACATTTATAAAATGTTTATCAGTACATTAGACTACTTTGCAAATTGCTAAACCATATAATAGCCTGTCCCACCATCATCATTGAAATAGCATAATGCTAGAATTTAAATGCAAAAAAATGTCCAGCTCAGGTTCAGATGATTAAAGCTTTATAGGCTAGGGAATGTAAAACTTAAGTTCCAGTTTACTGTGTAGATAGATAGATAGATAGGAAATCCACCACCATCTCCTTGGTCTTTGAAGTGTTAAGTTGAAGATGATTGAGTTTGCACCATTGCACAAAGTCCTACACCAGGCTCCTGTACTCCTCCTCCTGCCCGTTCCTGATACACCCCACAATTGCAGTATCATCAGAAAACTTCTGCATGTGGCATGACTCGGTGTTGTAGCAGAAGTCAGATGTGTACAGGGTGAACAGGACTGGAGAGAGCACAGTTCCCTGTGGCGCTCCGGTGCTGCAGATCACAATACAATACATACTGGGCCAATACTGTACCACAATACAATACATACTGGGCCAAAATTATATGTTAAAACATCATGATATTAGGCAATATCTCCCAAGCTGGTTAGAGGATCTTTATCAAACTTGATATATTTACTCATTATAAGAGCTTGATGAACTGATTAGGTATTTAAGGTCTTGAGGTCAAAGGCCAAGCTCACATGAGGTTATACTCGAAAATATAGTGTTGGTGTGAAATCTCCCAACCAGATTAAAGGATCTTCATGAAACTAATACAGTTAAAGGTGTTGACTTTGACTTTGAATGATTGAACGGGGTTATTTATTCTTGTTCTGTGATGTGACATATACATGGATTTCTATGCAACGTCACGAAAACATGCGAGTGCAACAAAGAGACAGAAAGCACCACAGAACAGCTAGAGCAGTGCTCTCCATAAAAAGAATAAAATATGTTTTTGTGCTGAAAACTGCACCAACTCCAAATCACGATGGTTAGAGAATGTTCAATATGTTCAATATCCCTAACGGAATGCATGTCTTCGCCAAAAATGCCAAAATACGATGTTATGTTAATAATGCAAATGAACGGCAAACTCTGAATTATAGTCTGAAATGAAATGTTATTATCATTGAGACGACAGGGCTATACCAAAAAATTCCGATTGTAGCTTACAGTAGCCGATTATTAGGTATTAAGTTTATAACGTTGTGGACGGCCACCAAGCGTCTTCTGCCCCACGGCTGCGCATCTAGTTTTGTTGGTAAACAGGAAACCTGTCTATAGACAACAAATTTTTGGTTGGGTCTGTAATGCCTTAGAAACTTCCTAAAAACCACGCTCAGAAAGCTATGTTAGGGTGGGGGATTTTCAATGCCTGGTTTTGCGCCTATTTGGCGTCCTTTCGGGCTTAACTGGCAAGCCTATTATGAAATGCAGCACTTGACGCTGATTGGCTGCCTTTGCTGCCACTCAAAAGAATGTTACTTGGTGTTTTAATGAATTTGAATTCTGGTGTAGTGAAATAGCTGTGTGAAAGGGCAGGGTTAATGTAAGCTAAACAAATACTGTAGGCTTGGCACCAAGAATGACCGATAAGGACTTGAAGCCTGGAGCGACTGGTCAGCAATGTTAGAGGTCAGAAGAAGTAAATAGCATGAAGCCTCAGCTACCAATGTCTACCCTAATTTGGGTAAGAAGAATTTGATGTTCTATTCTGAGTTCACACAAACAAGTGACGATTACTTGACGGGTATAAGAGCCATACAAAATGCTTACTTCATGAACTAATGCTCACGACGCAGTCCAGATTGCACTAAAGCTACACATCTTCAAGTATTCTTTCACTTTGTCTAAATTATTTAACTTTTAATTATTTAATAGTTTTAGTCAGTGGATTGGAATTTCACACAACACGCTCAAGACAACTAGCTTGGAAAATCCAGTAGATACAATTCCATTGTGCTCTCGCGAGAGAGATTTCCAGGGTAATAGACAACTACAATCCTACAGAATTCCACTTGGCTTTTTTAAACTCAGCCCATATCATCAGACATGCTAACTGCAAACTGTTATTGAGGTCAATTAAGGTCAGACACGATAAAACTAATAAAACAGTTAAACCATCATCAGATGACAAGTAGAAAAATAATGCATTTCATTTTTGGAACATTCAAAACTGATCAAATTTAACACTGATGTTTGCCTTTTGTATTTGTCATTTCACACTTGAACTTTAGGGACAAGAGAAGTCCAACATGGCTCCAGTCCTGTGTTCCAAAACAGACCTGTCCCCTTCAGACCAACAAGCTCTGGTCCAGTTAAGGACTGTATCCGTGGTGCTGGTGGACTGTTGTAGAACACTGGGCCAGAAAAAGACAGACAGCAACAGAAAGCAGCCCAACACTCGTAAGATCTCTCTCTCTCCCTTCAGTCACTCACTCTGACATGAGATTATATACAAAACTGACATGGAATTATATACAAAAGTGATATTTGAGCATATGTCATTATAAAAGTAAATAAATCAAAGGGCCACACGAAACAACGTTCCATACTGGATTTGGCTTGCAGGGTAGCATTTGAGACCCCTGGTCAAAATAACTAGCTGGTAAAACCAGATTTATTCTCTTCATGAAGAGAGTCTGGCCTCTCATATTTATGTATCGTTTTCAACTCTAGCATCGTAATGGCCGTAGTTTTTCCGTCAACTTTGAAATCATTGGCCTCGCTTAGGGCCATGCTTGATATTCAGAGCATGTTGAATGGTATTGTCATGTTGTCATTCATATGGTTGACACAAAAAATCCCATAAATATCTAATTCCATATCGCCGACCCCTACTCATATAGCATGATAACAGTAATAAAACTGTTAACATAAAACACGTTTTATGTGCTGTGCATACGTGTGTGTTCTCATATATATATATATATATATGTATGTGTGTGTGTGTGTGTGTTTTGGCAGAAGAATCATCTCTCTCATCATCGGAGACCCCATCATTCCCCTCCATGTCACATACAGAGACAGAGAAATCCAAAAAACACTCCTGTTCTGTGTGTGGTAGAAACTTCCACTTCCGGTCTCAGCTCAGGAAACACCATCATGTCCACACAGGTAAGAGGCCACACTCCTGCTCCTTGTGTGGTAGGGGATTCACTTCACTTAGCGATCTCAAAGCGCATCAGCGGATTCACACAGGAGAGAGGCCGTACCGCTGTGATCAGTGTGGCAAGAGCTTCACTCGAGGGGGCAAGCTCAAAATACACCAGCGGGTTCACACAGGAGAGAGGCCATTCCAATGCACTGATTGTGTTAAGAAGTTTACCTGTAAAGAAGATCTCAAAAGGCACCAGCGCATTCACACTGGAGAAAGGCCTTACTCATGCCCCCAGTGTGGCAAGAGTTTTGTGCACCGAGCCGATCTGAAAGTCCATCAGCGCACTTACACTGGAGAAAGGCTGTACCACTGCGATCATCTCAAAATACACCAACGCATTCACACAAGAGAGGGGCCATTCTGTTGTAATCAGTGTGGCAAGAGCTTCACTCATAGGTACTATCTCAAAAAGCACCAGCGCGTTCACACAGGAACAAAGCCATTCCAGTGCACTGACTAGTCAGAGGTTTACTTACAAGGGAGATCTCGAAAGGCATCAGCGGATTCACACAGGAGAGAGGCCGTAGTGTGGCTTCACTCAAGGGGAGAATCTGAAAACACACCAGCACATTCACACAGGAGAGAGGCCACATTTTTGCACTCAGTGTGGCAACAGTTATTCTACTCTTCGATGTCACCAGTGTAAACATTCCGGACAGAATATGTAGACTTGCCTTGAGATATAAGTTCTGTGTTCCAGTTTTTCAACAGTTATGTTTCTCCATGTGTGTAGTCTGATGTTTCTATTAAAAGATGTGTATGAATGTTTTGGGAGTTATTGCGTATTTAATGCCAATGCATTATTCCTCTGTAGGTGTGGTAGCTTGTATTTGTGGAGAGTTTTGCACATTGGTGAATGTGTCATATATACAAGATACAAGATACAAGGAAGTTTATTGTCACATGCATATAGTTACTGGAAGTAAGAAATGCAGTGAAATTATGTCTGGTGTCAGCCTATTTGTGCATTTATGGGGGGGGGGGGATCTATCTCATGGTATTACATTTGCAAATAGATTTGGCTTAGTTATTAAGCAGGCTTCAGTAACGGCTCCTACACACAGTTGCGTTCCGTCAACGCATGCCAGTGGGTGTTCCGTCAACGCATGCCAGTGGGTGTTCCCGACGGTATAGTAACCACCGGCCAATCAAGCCAATCGACAGACGACACCAACCAATCAAATTACGGTTTTACTTCAAGTCATTTGCATAGCTACCGTCGGGAACACCCACTGGCATGCATTGACGGAACGCAACTGTGTGTAGGAGCCGTTAGACTGGCCAGCATTTAAAGTAGCGCCCACAGTATCACAGCAATCAGCATTGTACCTTTGAATTTAACTACAAAACTGGTCTCCACAAAAAGACTGTTGCTAATCAAATACGAAATATATAAACAGGCCTCACGCGCAGAATCTGTTTTGTGATTGGTTGGATTGTTGCGATGTGCATATGTTGTTCACGTGATGTGCACTTGATTTTTGTCCATGATAAAATGACACGTCTTGTTGATTTAAAAAAAAAAAAATCAATACAATCAATGCTGACCTGGTAGTGTTTTTTTTTTTTTTACCCAATCAGTCTCCTATTGCTTCTTACAGTGGGCTAAATCTGCTTAATAATAAAATAGGCTCATAGGGACATTTTCTTATAATTCCAGAAGAAACCAAAACAGCACAGAAATGGGCTCGTTCAACATTTTCCAGTAGGTGGCGGTAAACCTTTCTAGATTTACAGGTGATGCCATACAACTTGGCTTGGCTCATATCACAAAACAAAAAAGTGGTACAAGACATTCACCGTTCCTCATAATGATATTGCGATTGTCAACAGCTTTATTCTGCAAAAAGAGTTGGCCAAGACTCACATAGAAGACCCTCTTACTCAGAAAATCTTCAGGGAAACACTGCAACAGGCAGACATCTGAAACACCAGATCAGAGGAACAAATAGTAGCAAAACACTAGTCAAGCAAGGCCAAGAAGCAAAGTGCATGGAAGCATAGTGCATGGTTCAATGTTTTCCACAGAGGCAAATAGATTCAGGCAATCAAATAAATCAACATGGCATTGTGCTTAGTGTCAACGTGACACTGTTTCAAGGAATGGCATGATTAGGGTCATCACAAAGAAACCGCATGCTAAGTATGCTAAGTGCTTATGGTCTGGCCCGAGTATATGAGATGTGTGTGTCCACTTCAGACAAACTCATCTGATTTTGAAATGGCTGATTTTGTGTGTGTGTGGAGTGAGTGTGTGGCTAGCAGTCATTGGGTCCAGCTCGTCCAGCAGTAGTAGGTGAGTCTGAGGCCAGTGGTTGCAGCCAGGGCCTGGGTCATCAGGGGGAGTGGCCACAGCTCCTGCTGGTCATCCCAACATTCCACCCACTCTGGCAGAGATTCTAGAACAGTCACAGTGAGTGAGCTTTCACTTTGGCATATTATATGGAACAGTCATACAGAACCACTATAAACAATTCACAACTACACACTCGACACTCAAAACTACAAAAAGAAACACAAAGTTCAGTGCAGGTACCACATGGCATTGGGATCAGCTGTTTCTTAATAAATGTATACCTTTTTATTTGTGTTTTCACAAATGTAATGTACAGTAACATAGACACACACACACACAGAGGCAAAAACCCCAGTCTCTCAAGGGAAGTATGTGTGTTATTGTGTGTGTGGTCACACACCCCTGTTCACCATGTGTCTGGCGCAGCTCACTAACACACCCCTGTTCACCATGCGTCTGGCGCAGCTCACACACACACCCCTGCTGCTCACACTGAGCCCACAGACCTGGGACACCACCAGCACACCAGGGGCCAGGCCACACACACTCTCCCCAGCAAGCAGCAAAATTGACTCTTCTGATTGGCTGATGTCAACGAAGGTAGGTACATCATCATTTATATTTAGCATTAGGGCAGAAACTTAAACAAAAATTAAACAAGTGCAAGTGGATATTTGACCATCTGTAAATCTTACTGATAAAATGAAGTACATAATCTTTCACAGTGTGAAGCTGTCATTGGATTGAATTTTTAACTAGATGTACCGCATAGCGGTACAAAATATGACCGCCGCTCAGTCCTGTACATCTGTTCCGCGAAAATAAATCACACTTCAATTTGTCTCCATATTTTACTCCATCCCCCACTCTTGAAACTTTTGTGTATGCTTGTTTGGCATGCCTGAGTGTGTGTGTGCGGCTGCACAGAAAGTAGCCTACTGGTGCTGAAAAGGTGAATAGATTGTAGAATAGCCAAAGAAGATGTAGCATTGTTATAAAACCTTTAAAATCTCTAAACAATCACAAGTAGGGCAGTTCATCACAGTTCATCCATTGCAACTGGACTGATGAAAGGTCACTTACACCTGTAGGCTACATTGTATTTGGGAAAAGCAAAAGGTATCAGCATGTTATTTTTTTTTTTTTTATGTATTTATAAACAAAAAACATCTCTGTCAGTTCCATGCCGTTTTCAACAGCTATCAAAAACAAAAGGTCATTTTTGGATGGATGGATTTTTTGTGAATGTTTCTTCTTTTTAGATTTTAGTCATCTTTAGTTCATGTGATACTTTATTGTCAATGCACAAATTAAGTACCAGTAGTCTGAAACAGAAATGCTGTTTTACATCTAACCAGTGGTGCAAATAACTGACATGTCCAAATGGGCCTTGATGAAATCGCCGCTAGACTGTTCATACACATTTTAACGGGCCAAAGTTGAAGAGCTGTTGTCCGTTGTTGTTAGTGTGCAACTATAGGCTGATTCATGTTCCCTTGCATTGTGTAACTGAGGTCCATGGCTAGTCTGGCTTTCACCAGACCAAGCTCAATCTTTAAGAAATCAAAAAAAAATAAATAGCGGGCAGATCAGGCTGGGTTCACCAAGCCTAGTCCATAGGCACCCGATATTGTTCACGCTCTGGCTATTCTAAATGCAAAAATGCATCAGGGAGTTATGACAAAACTGTAACTAACACACTAGATCCTAATAGAAAGCTGTTAGCTTCCCTAAGCTACAGGTAGGCTTAAGGTAGGCCTATTTACAACATAAATTGTCAATAGGCTATGCTGGCGACACAAATAAAATCTCCTTTGGAAACCAATGAGATTTTGAAAATCGGGCTGATGAACATGCAATTTTAACCTACTTTGAGAATGAAAAGGAAGGCCAATTGTAACTAGAATTGCGGTTCCGAGGAACTGCAAGAGTGGGTTTGATCAGGGGCATGGAACTCGGCCTCATCCAAGGATTCCAACGGTACCTCATTTATGAAAATCGGACATACGGGTCAAAAGTTACATGCACACACCTTCATATACACAGACAGCCCAGCCCAGCCCATTAGAGCTCTGCCAGATGGCTTAGAACTCTGCCAGGTGCAAGCTTAAACAATTAGAGCTGTGATGTCTGTCGGAATTAGAATCCTTGAACATTCCGCCATTCATTTCAATGGGGCCCAAAACACCAAAAAAAGGGGAATAACGCGAAAACGACAAGGGCCAGCGACACGAAAGTAACAAGCTCCCTACACCGGTTCGGGCCTGAATTTTTGGAGTTGGAACCGCGTCGATAGCTCAAACGGTCTAGGAGCAGTAGTTAGTACAAAAAGTGGGTGAACAGGAATAATAAATAATAATAAGAAAACTTAAGAAGAACAATAGTGGGCTTGCTGGATCAAACCCACTAATGACTCACGTCACGGCATTCTGAATATTTTGATGTTTGAAGACCGTGTAAGGAGAACGTCTCTTCTGCCAAAGTGCACCACATACAACACCCAAAATATGACATTAAAATAGCCTGTAGAATAAACATCGTCATGCACCTCTGTCAAGTGCACAGGTGTGAGCATTCGTCTCGGGATAAACATTTGGACGTCATCCCCTTCAATTAATGGGTGCCTTGAAAGCAATGCATTTGGGTTGTGTAGGCTATCACAAACTTTTGCCCAAAGAAAAAGTTCCATTCTGTCAAAATCAAGCCCAACATGGTTTAATATGGTTTACCATATTTACTGCGCATGTGATTCAATAGCAAATCACGATATATTGAAACTGAGCTGATCGAAATGTCCTCCTGGGTTGCGGGAGATGATGACACTGTGAGTTTCCACTTCTTGTCCCTGCTCTGCCCTTTTTTTTCTCTAAAGAAACTTCTAATATCCATTTGTCCTTCTGTACACTTATTTCACTAAGGCTAGTTAGTCTAAGCAGGAAACAGCAATGCCTAATAGCGTAGAAGAGAATTGAAATTGCAACATTTTGCAACAAATGATTCTAAACCTGCCCAGATCACTTTCTTGCGCTGCTGTTAATGCACACAATGGACACAAACACAAAAGTCTCTTCTACGGGGCTATTTATTTCATTCATGAGTTTTTGTTGTTGTTGACGGCCCATACAGTAGATCCGGGGCTATCCCCAGAGGATCCAGGGCTATAGCCCCGAATGCCCAGGTCTAACGACGCCACTGCACGTGCTTTTTAATTTCACAGACTACAACTACCAAGCTGGAATCAAAGCACATCGATTCCCCTCTCACACCCTGCACGCACTTAAAACAAATAAACAGGCGTCTCAGTCTCACGCATGTATAGGTAAAACTGTATCAGACCGGTGTAACGTTGGTAAATCTTCCATTGCACAGAATGATTTTTGTAGCACGTGCAACAAATGACAGTCGAAAGATAGTGCTGCTATCAATTTGCTTGGTATAACCGCATTTATAGTTGGCCTCCATCACTCAATCACAAATTGGCCTCCATCACTCAACCAACGCTAACGGTAACATTACCTAGGTCCTTATTGATATTATAAGATTAACGTACCTGCAGTAAAAACCAAGCATGTCCGATAAACATCCTCAGATTTATTTATTTCAGAAGAAATGGGAATTACATTTCATGTAAACATCGTCCTATCCTTATTAGATGTTCTCTGCGGTAAATTTCTTCTTGATTTTCCCCTGGGGATCAATAAAGTATCTATCTATCTATCTATCTATCTATCTATCTATCTAAATTACAGTCCTTGTAGGAAGCGTCCATTGTTTTTCCAACCCACGTTTAACTTCCAACAAAATTACGTCTCACTGCAACGATGCGCCATCTAGTGGACAAACGACTACTTATCGCCAATACTGGAAATGCAGCCATGATGATGATGATGAATATTTATTTTAGCTTTCTTTTAATCCTACTGAATTTGTAATTATGTATCGGCCATTCTAATACCGATAGTATGTGGGTGCCTGTGTGTGTGTGCATGTGTATATGTGTGCACCGCCATCTACAGGCCAATGAGTGTACAGTCACTAAATGTACACATAACCTAATTTTTTTAGACCCCCATGGATGAAATTCTCTAAACTTGGCATACCCCCAGAGAATGCCAGGTCAATCATACACATAAAATTTGGTGCAGTTCTGAACATCCTAACTGAAGATAGGGGCGATTAAAGCAGAATAATATTGCATTTTCATTTTTTACCGGGGGGGTTGCAAATCACAAATGAGTGATTATGGGCCAGGTTGATGTGGGCCCTTGAGACCAACATACCATAAAAGATTCATCATCCTCAGTGCCACGGTTCAGGTAGTTATTTATGAAAAACTGCTTTTTTTTGCGGTTCGGGGCCCAGCACGGGGTGGAGTGGCCCTCGGGGACGAACGGAATTTTTCGTAAAAGTCTAGTGGGGCTACATACCCACCAAATTTCATGTGCCCGGTGTTTGGTGTCCCGGTATCGTTGACCAAAAATTCAGGAAGTAGATGACGGGAAACAAAAAAAAAAAAAACTTTGACAATCCCTATATGAGCGCTACGCTAGCTTCTCTAGCGCGCCATCATAACCAGTACCTGATATAAGGTCCCTATATGAGCCTTCTACGCTAGCTCGCCATCATAACCAGTACCTGATATAAGATCCCTATATGGCCTTCACGCTAGCTTAAGCTAGCGGCGGTCATAATTAATCTCTTAATTCTTCATCAATTGTGCTTTTCATTTGATTCATACCCACCATCAGTCCCCGCATTAAACTTCAGAACTCCCACATTCTTCTCCAGTTTGTCAAGACGGATGACAGAGCCAGGGGACACAAAAGTGTTGAGTGTATTCATTACCTTCATGGCTTTTGACAAGACACGTAGTGCATGGTCATTTATTTAATGTGCCATTCATGATGCCAGTGTTGAAGGATGCCTTCAAGGTCTGAAACAAAGCATGAACTCACAGCACCTTGGACTGGGAGGCAGGCGTAGGCCACCCACCCTCCTGCCCCTAAGAAAACCAGCTGGCTACTGTTACACATCTGATGACAACATTTGTGAGGACAGGACATAGCCAGGAATAATAGAGCAGAAAAGAGATATTTAATAGATAGATTAGAGATATTTAATCTAAAAATAATGACAATTCCCTTTTCAGTCATAACACTCAGGGATTATGCATTAGTCCAGAGTTAAACTCTGTGCTCTGTTCGTGGTGTTTTAACAAGCATGTATTTTCCTCTGTGCAAATGTCTTTCGTTTGTGGCTGAACATGGCCAGTGCAGTAGGGGCCAGTTTCATGCCTGGGTTAGCAAATTTGAATTTGCTCTGCAGGTCCATCTGAACACCTTACCATTGAAGACCAAAAAACGATCACAACTGCTTATCTGGCTTGGGCCTGGCTTTATTTGATGACGGATAGAGGAATACAGTTAAAGGCCCCCTAAAGATTTTTTTTTTATGCTGTAGGGGGACCCCAAGAGCATAGATATTAGAAAGCTAGATACCGCATTGTATACATTGATAACACAACACAAACAATGGCTGCGCTAATGGCATCAGTGTTAAACAACATGGTGTGTATTTTCATTGCAACTGAGTAAACACTTTGTTTGGAAGAGGGATGTGTTTGCTGTACTTTCAGAAAGATTTTAAAAGTTTAATGTACTAATTTTAGTTTAAGTCATTCCGTTTAATTAATAAGTTTAATTCACTTATAGTTATGCCCCTTGGCAATTGTAGCCTATGTGAATGAAAGGTCCCCAGACTCACTCTCCATCTCAATTGAGATTTAAAAATCAGTCTGGTGTCAGCCAGGCTTTGCCTCTAAGGAATTGGGCCTAAAATAGCAGAGTTTCTGAAGACTCACAGACGTGTCTCCTACACAAATTATAATGACTAGGTTTGAGTACTGTGTTCTTAGCCCAGACCTTTCTCTCTTTCTCTCAGCCTCTCCATCCATCAGTTCTTCCTGCTCTTCCGTTCACCCTGCACTTAATAATTCACCTGCTCTAAAGTCGGGGCAGTCGTGGCCTACTGGTTAGGGCTTTGGGCTTGGAACCGAAGGGTTGCCGGTTTGATCCCCGACCAGTAGGAACGGCTAAAGTGCTCTTGAGCAAGGCACCTAACCCCTCACTGCTCCAGGTTAGTGTGTGCTTCACCTCACTGTGTGCTGAGTGTGTTTCACTAATTCACGGATGGGATAAATGCAGAGACCAAATCCCTTGTATACGCATTACGCAAGTACACTTGGTCTAGAAACCTGATTTACATTTACATTCTTCCTCCAGAGACACTGTTGTTGATGCCGAGACAGGTGTGAGACCTTTGTCCCAGAACACACACGAGGTCTGACTGGTTTATGATGTCCAGTCTGGTCCCTAGCTGTTGGGTGGGTTTTGGGGTGCCGATTAATGCTTGGCATTCAGTCACTGTACATTCACGGGGCTGAAGCATGTGCCTTGTGCCTGACACAGCTGGTCCAGGTAGGGGATTGGAACACCTCAGGCAGGCCCACTCCTCCAGCGGGTCTGCAGGGACAGTGCACAGGTAAGGCCTCCAGGAGGATCGCTCTCATAGATATATATACTGACTAGATGTCGCCTTGACTAGTGCTGTTCATTGGAACAAATGCGTCAATCGAGACGCCATCTTGCCGCGGTGATCCACTCCTCTATAATGCATTAACATCAATCTAAGCAAAGATCTAACGAAAATAAAATCACCATAAAGCGTCAAAATCTCCAGCAATTATCTAGTTTTTTGGGTTGCTCCAACTGACAGGCATGTATTTATGGTCGAGTCTAGAGAAAACTAAGCTTTTGACGATAATAAAGATACATTTTACCCGTCTAGCCCCATAGACTCCCATTCATTCTGCACTAGCTAGCGGCGGCCCCTAGAGGAACAATGAGTGAACTGCAACCAGGTTCGATTCAATGAAAGTAAACAGGCTCTCTGTAGACAGGCTCTGGTTGAGGCCACATACCTCTCGTCTCGTTTACTCGTATAAGTTGTAATCTTACCAGAAGTTGCTGTAGATCTGTAGAACATTTACTTCCGTGCTTTAACATGGTCTGCTACTTCATACGCCAGTCGTTACTTTTTTAATCATGGGCCAATGCTATGGGCAAACGAGATGTAGCTTAATTCACAAATGTCAAAGCCATGAGAAAAGTGATTTTCTTGCGTTTCAACAACAACGAAACCGAGTTTGCCATCATTGTGAGAAGTTCCCAAATTTGTCACTAATCACTAAAAAGGTTTTCTGTCGCTGGGGATGGCCAAACGTCGCTAAATAGGTAACACTGACAATAAGGGAGAACTAGTTTAGAGCTTCAGATCCCCGCTACAAGATGGCGGCGGTGTTGACGCATGCAGAGAAGCCGAAGGCGACATCTAGTCAGTATATATATCTATGGATCGCTCTCTGCTGGGGAGGGCGCAGAAAGGTTCTGCTTCACTTGGCTCTCCTCCCCCCAAAGGCTCACCCCTCGTCATGGCAACCTGCTCAGGCTTCCCCCGAGATCTGCAATGCACAAAATAAAGTGAGTGTAAGAGAGTTTGTGTGTGTGTGAGAGAGAGAGAGGTGATGAACAGGTTAATGATTAAGGTCTACAAAATGTGAGATGTGAGTGATACAACAGTAGCCTAACCAAACACACTTTATAACCTTAGGCTACACACTTTATAATCCTGCTATCCTGGCTATCTGACACGTATCCCGACTGTTGTAGGCCTAATTCTGTTCAGGATACAGATGATGAACAATTAAATTCCAAACTCAGTGTGTACGCTATGCAACATACTCTCCGCTTTCAAAATCTTACCAACCATGCAATGCAAACGTAACTATTTGAAAATGTTTACATTTCACTGAACGATACAATGCACGTTGTCGACCTTGGTTTGGTGAAATGTACAAGACAAGGAACCGCATAGCAACAGTTATCAGAGAGCGGTAGTCAAGGTAAACGTCTTGAATTCCCCGGATGAATGACCGGCCTGTCAGAAAACGTTCACGCTCGACATCCACTTCATCCAATGAAATCCAGCCACGATTTTCGGGTGTTAAATCGGACATGTAAGGCCACGATTGGAAGACGTATGCCGCTGATCGCTCTGCTATTGGTTCTGTGTTGTGCGTGGGTAACAGCGATTGGTCAGCTAAGGTAGTCCGCCTCCATCAAACTAGTCCTTTCATAAAGTCGACTACAGATCGGCCATCCGCGCAGATCCCATCCGAAGGACTGTAAAAGGCATCCTGAAGTGAATTTTACTTCATCAAAATGAAGCGTTTATGGATCTTAGGTCTTCTATGTGCTCTTCTTGCCTTCAGTAAGTAACGTTAGCTAATCTTAGTCATTAATTTTAGAGTTTGCTACCTAACGTAAACCTCACATTTTATTTGCAGACCCTCATGACTTATGCCGGGTTTCTTTTCATTCCTGCGTTTTGAACTTGAATGATGGCTAGTAAGCTAACGTTATAAATAATGTCTTTGTTGTCAAATTGACAGGTCATGTTGTTATTCAGATTTTTGGTAATAAGTTGAGTCAGTTGAATTCCATTTGATTTAATAGTTCATTAAGTTACTGTGGCCATCTATTGAAGAACGTTAACGTTGTAGGATACTGTGAGGTGGATGGGCTGCAGGCAAGACTGATTAATTTTGCTTCTCGAAGTTTCCTCTTGAATATTTTAAGGTAACGTTAATTTGGAAGCTGGATAATGCTAACGTTAACCCCAACGACTTTCCACGTGTGAACCTTAACGTTAATGCAAAGTGTATATAGGCCAACTCGTCGTGCATTTTTAGCTTTCTGTACAACAGAATAACGCAGGATTTTGCATACGGATGTGTTGGGAGCTAGGTTTTACGGGAACTTGGCTGACCGGCTAACGTTAGGTTAGCAGCTAACGTTAACGTCGTCAGGAACGGTAACGGTAGTCATAAACGCGGACCAACGTTAGCTCGCTTTCTAGGTTGACTGTGGTAACGATATGACAATGCACGTCCCAGCATAACATTTAATTCGTCACTCCGTGCTAAACATAGCAAACGTTAACATACAACTTCAAACTAAACGTGCCTCAACGTTCTGGCTTCACTTCTCAGCGCGCGAGGTGAATTTCCCTTTTCCTCTCAAGGAAAAGCACCCCCTGACCGATGGCTGACGGCAGCGTTTGTTCTCCCATTTAACGTTAGGTCCATAACTAGGTGTGAGATGGAGTAAAGTGTCCGTCGGTTGTCATCTCTATCATCGGCCAAGTTGAACAACATGTGAATAAATATGATAATCTAACATGTTAGCACAGGCCTAAAGTCGACGGGGGCAGCGGGACAACACCAAGGAACTAATTTCTAATCTGAACAACTGATTTCATCAACCTCAAAAGCCCAAATTAGCCCCGCTACTTATATCATCCTGACGGGTCCATCACAAGGGTTTGGTTAGAGTTGTGTCTTTATTAGATTGTGTAGTATCTGGCTGGAGATTGCCTTTCAGATGGAGAATGTGTGTGTAGTTCTCCATCTCTGGGTTGGCGTTTGATATGACCACAAAACTGCATCAGTTATTATTTGTGTTTGTAAAAGAAAATGGTTTATCTTTGCAGCATCTGTGCAGGCAGAAGATGATCTTGACATTGACGGAACCGTGGAGGATGATCTAGGAAAAAGCAGAGATGGTTCCAAGACAGATGATGAAGTTGTACAAAGGTGTGTGTGTGTGTGTGTGTGTGTGTGTGTGTGTGTGTGTGTACTTGCTTAGCTGAGCCGAAAGTAACAGCCATATAAGACCGCTGTTGCTCTCCATTGCTTTTTCCAAAACACAGAACATCTAATTTTAGGTGAACTTCCCACTGGTCTGTTGCCAAAAAGATCTGAAGCTGCAGCTGTTACTTACACCTTATGACTTGATAGAGTTCTGTTCCTCTCATGAGACTGTGCTGTAAACCTCCCAGTGGGGTATTTTATGAAGGGGGGTGGGGTAGGCAAGGCATCGTAACTGAACTGTCTTGACTTGCCTCAGGCCTCCCAGGGCTGTGCTGGGGGTTGAGATGAGTCTATTGGGACTCCATCACATCTGCTTCTTCACCCCAATCTGCCTTTCTGTTTCCATCAGGGAGGAAGAAGCTATTCAACTGGATGGATTGAACGCAGCGCAGATTAAGGAAATTCGAGATAAGTCGGAAAAGCATGCCTTCCAGGCTGAGGTCAACCGCATGATGAAGCTCATCATCAACTCCCTGTACAAGAACAAGGAGGTGAGTGGCGCACCTGATGCAGGTGTTATGAGGGGCGCACCTGATGCAGGTGTTATGAGGGGCGCACCTGATGCAGGTGTTATGAGGGGCGCACCTGATGCAGGTGTTATGAGGGGCGCACCTGATGCAGGTGTTATGCGAGGGGCGCACCTGATACAGGTGTTCTGTTTGTTGAATTGCCTGCAAAACTCACTGACTTAAAAACAACCCACGATATCAAGATTGTTGTTGTGCTTCTGTGGTTTGCTCTGCCTCTGATGTGCTACATCCGGCAGCAAAGACTACAGCATAATATTTATAATATTTGAATGCACCAGTATTTCTTCAACATGTCTGTTATCTAGCACATCAAAGTTATTATTTGATGCGTGATGGTCTCAGAGCTGGTGTTACTCTGAGAGGGTAACCACTAGCTGTGTCTGTGTGTGTGTGTGTGTGTGTGTGTGTGTGTGTTACTCTGCGAGGCTAACCGCTAGCTGTTGAGTGTATGACTGCTGTAATCAGCACACTGTCTTGTGACGAGGTAGTAACTTTCATTAAATAACCTTTCACCCCCCCTCTCCTCCCACCCTGTCTTGCTGACTCAGATCTTCTTGAGGGAGCTCATCTCCAACGCTTCTGACGCCCTGGACAAGATCCGCTTGCTCTCGCTGACCAGGGATGATGCCTTGGCTGCCAACGAAGAACTGACCGTGAAGATTAAGGTGGGCATGGTTTTCATGCCCTCTCTACACATCATATTTAATGTTTTCCTGTGAGACAGCAAGCCAGTGTGTATTCCTGCAACATGGAAATGGGCCTTTTGACTTTACATATGTTTTGCAAAAAGTCTGGTATCGTTTAGCCAGTGCCCTATCCAGACAGATATGTGTGACAGGGCCATATGTGAGGCATTTGCTGTGGTGGCTAGGCTTTCTGTCAAAACATGATGACCTAGTTGTCACTATCAGAGTCATTTGTTTGGTAGGTGCTCTTTCGGAAGTCACAGATAGATAATATCCGTTTTTTATGACTTGGCACAGTCTTGTATTATGACCGTAAATGTCACCTGCTGAAAGCGACAACGATAAGGAAATATGTGCTCATATTGCGACGGCAGATTATTTAGGTAATATTCAAACTAAGAAATATGAATGCCCTTTGCATTTTTAGAGAAGAAAAAACAATGATTGTTTCTCACTTCAGGCAAGAAAAGGCAACCAGACAACTCTGGAGTGATGTGTAAAAAGCAATTAAGAGTTGAAAAGAAAAAAGACAAATGTAACATTTAAAATCCAAATCAGAACAAAAGTAGTTTGAGGGATGTGAATTGGGGGACACTAATCATCCTGGCAACCATTCTTCGCAGTTGGGGGAATGGGTGTCATTGCATGCTGGGATGCCTGGAGACATTCTAAACCTTAACCTTCCTGTTTGTGCTGTCGCCAGGCTGACAAGGAAAAGAACCTGCTCCACATCACCGACACAGGCATCGGCATGACCAAAGAGGATCTGGTGAAGAACCTGGGAACCATCGCCAAGTCCGGCACCAGCGAATTCCTCAACAAGATGACCGACATGCAGACAGAGGGCCAGTCCACGTCCGAGCTGATTGGCCAGTTCGGCGTTGGCTTCTACTCCGCCTTCCTGGTGGCCGACAAGGTCATCGTCACGTCCAAGCACAACAACGGCACGCAGCACATCTGGGAGTCGGACTCCAACGAGTTTTCAGTCATCGAGGACCCGCGCGGAGACACCCTGGGGCGCGGAACTACCATCACGTAAGTGCAACAGGACGTGGGGCTTCGCCAGAAGGTCTGGAATCAGTGCTCTAATCTAAGCAACCGTGAAGGGATTAGTTAAGGGTTTGTATGTGTGATGGTTTTCTATAAATGGCAAGGTCACATTACTGCTTATGAAGGGAGAACCTTTGATTTCCAAAAGAAGTTGCAAGATTAGAAGTCAGGTTTGTCTGTCTCTTAACACTATTGATTCCGGGGAAACGGGGTTTACTTCAAATGATATGCGTAAGATATCTAATGTTTAATGATATGCGTAAGATATCTAATGTTTAATGATATGCGTAAGATATCTAATGTTTAATGATATGCGTAAGATATCTAATGTTTAATGATATTCGTAAGATATCTAATGTTTAATTTGGTAAAGTTGATATTTCAAGGATATGTCTATACAATCATAACTTTAGGGTTTGAATGAAGAGGGTGTCTTTTTAAGTCTGTGATGTTGTCTTTCTTCGCCACAGGCTCGTGATGAAAGAGGAGGCCTCTGATTACCTGGAGCTGGAGACCATTAAGAACCTGGTCAGGAAGTACTCGCAGTTCATCAACTTCCCCATCTACGTCTGGAGCAGCAAGGCACGTTTCACATCGGCATGCACACACAGTGTTTCCCACAGAATTGAATTCCATTTGTGGTGGTTGGTTTGCAAAATTAACTTGAATACAACAGTTTTTAACAAATTAGCACAGCGTGGTTATGATGCTAACCAGATTTAAGCACAATTTAGTACAACCTGGAAAATCATTGTGTGGTGGTCAATGTTGATATTGTGGTGGGCCGCCACAAATAAGTCAATGTATGGGAAACACTGATACATACACATGGACTGTTATACCAAAGAATTCAATGCCACTGTTGGTGGTTAAAAGAAATAAGTCAAATGTTCATGAAATTTGATCAAAAATGAGTGCTTAGCAGATAAAGTGGCAAATTAACAATTGCATTTAAAATTGTTGCATTTTTTGCGACGATGAAATTCATGGCTGTTACTTATCTACTTCCCTCCTCCCGCCAGACGGAAACGGTAGAGGAGCCCATCGATGAGGATGACGAGGCTGCCAAGGAGGAGGCTAAAGAGGAGGACGCCACTGAGGATGAGGTAGAGGTGGAGGAGGAAGAGGAGAAGGAGGACAAGCCCAAGACCAAGAAGGTAAAACCCCAAAACCCCAAAACCCCAGGGCCCGCTTCTCACACACCCCAGGGCCCGCTTCTCACACACTGGACACTGTTCAATTTCAAATTTATTCATATAGTATTCTACATTTGGGCTGGTACAATTCTTTTCATAGTCGATTAATCTCTCTCTCTCTCTCTCTCTTCTCTCTCTCTCTCTCTCTCTCTCTCTCTCTCTCTCTCTCTCTCTCTCTCTCTCTCTCAGGTGGAGAAGACGGTGTGGGACTGGGAGCTGATGAACGACATTAAGCCCATCTGGCAGCGCCCCTCTAGGGAGGTGGAGGAGGACGAGTATAAGGCCTTCTACAAGACCTTCTCCAAGGTCAGCCATAACGCACCCATTCAAATGTACCACAATCTAGTGGCGTATGTAGCAATACGCCATATTAAGAAACCATGACCAGTCCTCCTTGCAGTGGGTGAATAAGATCCGTTTAGCTGACACGTTTATCCAAAGCCACTTACAAATGAGGATGGTCATTCAAGCTTCTGAGAAAAAGGAGGTTTTAGAGTAACACTACTGCCTTTACGTACAACACAAGATGACCAGATGGTGGCGGTGTAGACTAAATGTTTACCAGATAAGTAATCAAGTGGCTGATGTATCCCTTCAGTAGAACGTTGGGATGTGTTTCTATAGAGATAGTGTCCGTAGCTAGGGTTTGCCATTGGCCGCTATGGTACAAGTCCTCCTAACTCTGAACTACAATACCCAGTAGCCAGTGACCAGGCCGATTTTTCTTTCAGTTTAATTGAGTGCATGTGTGTGTCTGTTTAAAGGACTCGGACGAGCCCCTTGGTCACATCCACTTCACGGCGGAGGGAGAGGTCACCTTTAAGTCCATCCTGTTTGTGCCCGCTGCTGCTCCGCGTGGCCTTTTTGATGAATACGGCTCCAAGAAGAATGACTTCATCAAGGTACATGCGCACACACACACACACACACACACACACACACACACACACACACATACATACACATACAGCTGTTGGTTTGTTTGTTTGTTGTTTGGTATAACATGCTTCCAATGTCTCTCCCCAGCTGTTTGTACGCAGAGTGTTCATCACTGATGATTTCCACGACATGATGCCCAAGTACCTCAACTTTGTCAGGGGTGTGGTAAGTCCAGTTGTGCTTGTTCCACTTCCTGAGTTTACATTTGTATGTGCCTTAACCAGCAGTGCCTTCACGTGGGGATACATTTGAAAATAATTTCTGCTTTCTAATGATTTTTGTATTGCCAGAATCTTGCATTTCAGATTGCCATAGTTACAGTTGGCATAGCACTGGGCTGTGTGCAGGAAATCTAATTCTGTCTGTTCTCCTGTCAGGTGGACTCTGATGACCTGCCCCTCAACGTCTCCAGGGAGACCCTGCAGCAGCACAAACTGCTGAAGGTAAGACTCGTGCAGAACGATCAGCAACAATGTGTCAGACATGCAGTCTTCCGAGTGACACGAGCGTGTTCTCTAGCTCCGCACACGAGCGTGTTCTCTAGCTCCGCACTGGGCAGTTTTAACCGACCCTTTCCAACCGCCTCCGCAGGTCATCCGCAAGAAGCTGGTGCGCAAGACCCTGGACATGATCAAGAAGATCGCCGAGGAGGTGTACAACGAGAAGTTCTGGAAGGAGTTTGGCACCAACATCAAGCTGGGCGTGATCGAGGACCACTCCAACCGCACCCGCCTGGCCAAGCTGCTGCGCTTCCAGACGTCCAACAGCGAGAAGGAGCCGGCCAGCCTGGAGCAGTATGTGGAGAGGATGAAGGAGAAGCAGGACAAGATCTACTTCATGGCTGCCACCAGCAGGAAGGAGGTATGGCGAGCCTGAGGTGTCAAAAAGATTGTGTTTGTCATGTGTTTTTTTATTTTTTTATTTTTTTTTAAATGTTTACAGTTCAGTTTGGTGTCAGTAGTGGATGCATTAGATGTTTGATTCATTTTCATTCATTTGATTAAATGTCAAATAATGACCAATATGAAGACTTGAGCCTTAAGGGTGAAAGTAGATGTTCTTTTATCTGGTCATTTGTAAAGCACTTGGAATTGCCAGTGTAAATGAATTGTGTTGTATAAATAAAAGTGCTATTGAGTGGGCTTGGTGGAGCAGAGGTAGGAGAGCTGCCTCCCCAACCTATAGTGGGAGTCTGTCGCTTTAAAAGCGTCGGCTAAACATCGGAACATTTCTACCTCATGTGACCTAAGTAATGTTTGCTGTCCACCCCAGGCCGAGTCTTCTCCCTTCGTTGAGCGGCTGCTGAAGAAGGGCTATGAGGTGATCTACCTGACGGAGCCCGTGGACGAGTACTGCATCCAGGCGCTGCCCGAGTTTGACGGCAAGCGCTTCCAGAACGTGGCCAAGGAGGGCATTGACTTCAACGAGAGCGACAAGGCCAAGCAGCAGCGGGAGAGCCTGGAAAAGGAGTATGAGCCCCTCACCACCTGGATGAAGGACAACGCCCTCAAGGACAAGGTAGCTGCAACAGCACTACATGTGGCATATTCGAACACTTTGCTTTCACTGATGAGAGGCAGTCGCTTAAGTGGAGATACAAATTAAGGATTGTATTTGACTTCAAGCCAATTTGCCAACTAACCACCACCATCCGTGCACAAGCACCCATTTTTGGCCAAAGGAACAGGTTGTGCAATATTCTCTCTTATGTGTGGAACTGTACAGAACAAAATTGGCCTGTGAATAGGCAGGACAAAACGTTTACTTGTTATTTTTCAGGAATGCCTATATATATATTCCAGCATGTTTTGAGACTAATGACTATATATATTCCAGCATGTTTTGAGACTAATGAATATATATTACAGCATGTTTTGAGACTAATGACTATATATATATATATATATATATTTATTTATTACAGCATGTTTTGAGACTAATGAATATATATTACAGCATGTTTTGAGACTAATGACTATATATATATATTTATTACAGCATGTTTTGAGACTAATGAATATATATTCCAGCATGTTTTAGACTAATGAAGTGCCCTGTAGGTGGCAGTAGTGGTCCCATAAGAGGTGCAGCCTACCGTAGGTCATGAGGCCACGTTTGGTAGAGAGACTGACCACTCACTCTCCTCACACGTCTGTTGCAGATCGAGAAGGCTGTGCTGTCCCAGAGACTGACCAACTCCCCCTGCGCTCTGGTGGCCAGTCAGTATGGCTGGTCTGGCAACATGGAGCGCATCATGAAGGCCCAGGCCTACCAGACCGGCAAGGACATCTCCACAAAGTAATGCCCTCTATATGCCCCCTAACAAAATATGCCCCCTAACATGCAATCTCCACAAAGTATGCCCCCTAACATGCCCCATGCACAAAGTATGCCCCCTAACATGCCCCCTGCACAAAGTATGCACCCTAACATGCAATATGCACAAAGTATGCCCCCATGGAGATTTCGATCAGTCTTTACCTTTTTGGAAGTGGAAGTTTGCATTGTTTGAATCTAATATATAACATTGAGTTTTTTTAAAAAAAACATTTTATGCAGAAATATGATGCATTATAATGTTTACAGTTAGACAAGTAAAGTAGACCGTGCCACAGCGTATATGAACATATTCAACACATTTTGAATCATTACGTGGGCAGTTACAAAAGCAGCGAGCAGCTCTGTTTGTACAGTAGTCAGCTGAATAAATAGGGTTTTGGTTTTGTTTGTTCCACAGCTGGTGGTTGTTGTTGTTGAGTTTGTACAGGGTTGTGTGTGTTAAGTGCTGTTGTGTCTCCTGCAGCACAGAGAGCTGACTGTGTTCTCTCTTTCTCCTCCAGCTATTATGCCAGCCAGAAGAAAACCCTGGAAATTAACCCCAAACATCCCCTGATTAAACAGATGCTGAAAAGAGTAAATGTAAGTCAATATATTTCCCCATCATGTGAATGCTGTTAGCCTTAACTGAGTTTGGTTTTATTTAGCTGACCTTTAAACAGTAGGGATGGGTATTAACTTGTTTGATCTCTCTCTCTCTCTCTCTCTCTCTCTCTCTCTCTCTCTCTCTCTCTCTCTCTCTCTCTCTCTCTCTCTCTCTCTCTCTCTCTCTCTCTCTCTCTCTCTCTCTCTCTCTCAGGCTAACGCTGAAGACCAGACGGCGGCAGATCTGGCGGTGGTTCTGTTTGAGACGGCGACGCTGCGCTCAGGCTACCAGCTGGCCGACACTAAAGCCTACGGAGACCGCATCGAGAGAATGCTGAGGCTAAGCATGAATGTCGACCTCGCCGAACAGGTACACACACGCTAACACACACACGCAGGAACGCTTTTATTTGGATTGACAATATTAGAAAAGTTATAATTCATCTAAATATTGTTAGATGTTGTATTATCCGAAATGCACCAACTCTGTTGGATAAAAGTACCAGTACCATCTCCGCACATGCGACCTATGAACATGCTATTTGGCGTAGAGCAATATACACACACGCATGCACTGGAGTTACTATGGAAACGGAGGTGAAGTGTGTGACGTACCTGTGTGTGTCTAGGTGGAGGAGGAGCCAGAGGAGGAGCCAGAGGACGTAGCTGAGGAAGATGATGTCGAAGAAGACATAGACGCTGAGGATGACGAGACCGAGAAGGACACCGTGAGTCTCACAGATTTCTCTCACACACAGATTTGTCTCTCACACACTCTCACACACACCTCATTGTGTCCTCACTGGGCCTGGTCACACACACACAGTGGTTTAGTTACAAACCTGGGTAAGTTAACTTAGAGGAGCGTTTTGGCTTTTTTTTTTTTTTTTGTCAAGAGAATGAAGCCATACTGCTCTGCTATCAGGATGTTTAACTTCGCAGATTAGTGACTAAACCATGTACTTGGAATATCCACTAATCCCTTATTTCGAGCATGGCGGTGTCGGTGTGTAAAGTGTGTCTGGTCAGTCTGTCGAAACGACCTGCGACTAAAGCCTTTGTGCTGCTTCTGTTTCCTCCCAGGCCTCCACAGAAAAGGACGAGCTCTGAGAGATTGAAAAACCGAGTGGGGCAGGGTGTGACTGACTTGGGTGGGGGCGGAACTTTGTGTCTCCTTGACGACGGATCTTTGCCATGGGGGGGGTGGATGCTGAAAGGGGATTGGACAGGGTTGGGAGAGGGGGAGGGTTTTTTAGGCACTGCTTGTGTTTGAAATTGTGTTTTCTTTTTGTTTTTTACATTCCTCATGACTGTAAATTTGTTAATATTTAACGGAGCTGGTTATGGAGTTCTGAATTCCTGTCACGTGAACCATTAAATGTTTACGAAAAGGGAAAGTTGGTGCAGCTTGGTGATTTGTCAGTCTCCTTTGCCACACTGCCTGTTTATCAGCCAAAGCTATCAATAGTGTTTATAGAAGGATAGTTATTACAACACATGACATTTATATAGCGCTTTTCTAGGCACTCAAAGTGTTTTACAGTGAAGGGGGAAACCTCACTAACCACCACCAAGGATATTACATGAGCAAAGTGCATTAAACAGTTATGGCTATCAGGATTGTATTAAGGTGTTCTGTGACTTTCCTGTGTCTGTTTGGCTATCTGTCCTCAGATACTAATCTTAAATTATTCTCACGAATAAGGGAGTAAAGAATTGGGCATCTACTAGGCTTAGCCATAAATATCCTGACGAGACAGATCGATTTCCATAAGGTACAGTCCTGAAGATCATGCTGTTCTGAGAGTCGAAAATATAAAATAAAATATTGCAAAACAGTTTAGAGAAGAACGTGAACTTTTTCTAGCGAAGAATGAAATCAGTGAAGTGCAACTTCATCAGTGAAGTGTACACTCAAATCTGGGGTCTAGTTGGAACTTTGTTTTTGCACTGATCATAAACATGATGCAAATATCGACTCGTTCACATAGTGCACCACCTAGTGACCGGTCAGTTGCCAGAACTTGCCACTGAATGTGTGCAATTTACTGTCTGATTTGGTTTTAATTTCAACACTAGGAGGTGCTGTACCGCCCACATGCGGATATGATTACTGCAGTCAGTTATTGAATTGCGTTTTTCCAAGTCAAAACACAAAATGGCAACAAAACAAATCAGTCTACATCAGGTTGTCTCTCAAAAGTTCGTCTACATCACATGCAATGTCCTAGTCCAAGGCACCGGGGAAAATATCTTCTGGAATGCCGTATCCAGGCCTGACATGACAATATCCCCACATGTAGACTGATTTTGTTGGTGGGGGCACTGCAATTCCCTTCCTCTTCCCCCTCCCTATCCTCCTCTTGCTCCTCCTTGTCCTCTTCCTCTAACTTCACCTCCTTGTCCTTGTCATCCTCTCCCTCTCACTTCTTCACCTCTGCATCCTCTTCCTCCTCCTCTTCCCCCTACTTCTTCACCTCCACGTCCTATTCTTCAGCCTCCTCTAATTCTTACTCTTCTCACTCTTCCTGCTCCCTCCATTGTACCCATTGTACATGACCTGTAGCTTATTTATAGTGCTTAGGCTGATTGCAAAGTGAACTAATTATCTAAAACAGTTTTCACATGAGAAAGTGTGCCGAACAGTTGGCAAAATGGTGAAAATAATAGCCATACATGTGTATAGATTTGCTAGGAGTGTGTTGATCATTTGGAAATTGAGTGTAAAGCATGAGTTGTGTTTACAGTTCCGCAAAAAGAGTGCTGTGCAGTGAATTGTGCCTACAGTTGTGCAAAGTGTGTGTTACAAAATTTGCAAACTGAGTGCAAAGCAGTGTTTGTGCTTTTAGTTTTGCAAACTGAGTGAGTGGTTTTACTATAAGTATTAATAGTTTTAGAAATTGTGCTATAAGAATCACGGTTGTGTTTAAGCATTCAGAAAAAAAACTAACACACTAAGAAGTGACCCACTCTTTACAAAGTGTTTGGAATGAGTTGTGATTTATTATAAATTATTGAGTTGCCCCTCAACAAATGCAGAAACTACAAAGACCAGGGTTCCCACGGGTCATGGAATTTCTGGAATATCGTGGAATTTTGGAAAGTCTATTCCAGACATGGAAAGTCAGGGAATTTTATCATTTTTGGGGCAAAGTCATGGAATATCAGGGAATTTTGTTGTAGCAGTTTAAAATGTACTTGCCAGAATGCATTAATACAAATATTTCCACGCAGAACTTTGTTTGTGCGGGTAATTTGCTTTACTGCTTGCTTGAGTAGCCCAACTTTGTTTAATCAATGCCCATTTATTCATCTCTCACTCTAAAAAGTAAAATATTCTTGAACGCTATACGTTAGTAAATAGTATAAGTCATGGAAATTATTTTTTTTTTGTCAGGGAAAAGTCACGGAATTTTACATTTGACTTAGAGTGGGAACCCTGAAAGGCAGAGAAGACACAAACAAAGAAAAACAAAAAACAGTTCAACAACGAAACAGGAAACAAAACTCCTCAAAACAGGCTAAATCTTCCCAGAATACATATCGGCCACAAGTGATTCTCTTTGGGCTGAGACCACCTCGTCTCCCCTCATGACGTCACGTATCCACGGCAGGTAGGTGGAGACCCTGGTGTGAACCGCATACTTCTTAAACGCGCACACGTTGTCAAAAGAGACGATCCCTGCAGCGTAAACTCTTCTTGTTTTGGGGTTCTGGAACACGAGGGTGTTCCCCGCATCCATGAAGCACACGTTGATAAGGAACTCACTGGCACCGGTGCAGAACATATTGGCATTTACGATGGGACCTTTACTGGACTGGTACTCAGCGCGGCACACTTCATGGGACACCACGGGCAGCTTGAGGTACTTGACCGCACCAGGCTGGTAATGGATGATGCCCATGTCCCATGCCCCAAAGATGGCCTCCTCTCCAACCCTCTCCTCCTGCTCCTGCCCTTGCTCTGGGAGAGGGATGGGCATCAAGGTCTGGTTAAAACTCAGGGGCTCCTTCAGCTTGATCAGTGCAAGGTCATTTTCCCAGTCTGAGGCGTTTTGGAACTCCGGGTGCAAGAACACCTGTTTGAAATAAGAACAAATCAATATTCGTGCTGTCGTGGTGCACACCAAGTCATGTGTTCAAGCTGATATGTTGGAGAGAAGTAGCCTAAAAATCTAGATGCACCCTAGCGGTTACATTACATTTGCTGCCAGGGCTAGTCTAGCAACTCTCCGTTGGCTTGTGAGCTGGAAAAATTAAACTTCTATCAGGCCAATCAAATCGTTTATAGAGATGTTAGGCGGGCTTAACATAATGATTGATGGCAGAGTTGGAACGGTTTGGCGTGAATTCCCTGCTACTTGAAAACAAAGAAGATGGATGTTGCTGTTGGCGAACAGCGTGACACGAGTTAAGCTTTTTTTAAGTTGGCAAAAATTTGAACTAGCCAACTAGCTCCGCTGGTGGGAAAACGTATGGGACTCAGCGCTGTCCTATTGCGTGCAGAGGGAATTTGAAAGACAACCGATTATCCCGCCCCTCGGACTGCACTGTGAACGGTGAGTGCTCAGACCCTACATGGCTCGTCAGGCTAGGAGAGAAGCAGATCAGATGTGAATGTTTGACTTTTTTAAAATACATGCATTTTTACATTTTATTTCTTTTACCTTTTTTTTTTTTTTTTATCTTTTAGCTGACCCACCACTGTTTGTGCTTAGAATCTTTCTCATGGTATGAAGTTTGCAAATAGATCTGGCATATAGCAAGCTTTAGTTAGACTTCAGACTTTGCTCTTTGCTCAGCAGCTGTTCAATGCCAATGGCACTGCTGAGACAAGGACAGCCACTAGAGTGCATCTGACCGCACCAGATGAGGGCCAGATCTGATCCTGAGTCAGCCACTATCCAGAGAGCGCTTTGGCCTCACCTGCTCAACAGCGGCCTCTTTGGAGGCATCGACGTCCTCAGGTTTAGCAACGCCCAGGTAGACTTTTGGCACAAGAGGCTGCTGTCCACACGTGTCTTTGTGGCTCTTCTTCAGGAAGAGGTTCCTGCCAGATGTCAGCACCCAACGGTCAGAGAGTATTGCGCCGCCACCGTGCCCTCCGTAGAACCCCCCCTCGTTCAGGTACACCATCGCCTGCCAGGGCACAGTCCTGGATGCACCCTTGGGCTTGGGTGGTGGGGGGGGGGGGGGGCCCCTGGGGCACTGCACAGAAGAGATTTCAAATTGAACTTACCTTTATGCTTTTATGCATTACATACTGGGCTGTGCTGCTGTGACAACTTTTTTTTACTTAATACTTAAGTGTTTAAGTATTAACCGGAGTCAGATTCCTTGTTTGTTTATGCAAACCTGGCCAATAAAGCAGGGGCCTGTTGCACAAAAGCAGAATTAAGACATCCGGGATAAGTTACTGAGCTGCGCTCAATGAATCCAAAACAAGAGCGTACAGGCTTAATTGGTTGCACAACGAGCAAGCCATGATGAGCAGACACGGATCCATCAAGCCAGGTGAAACCTATCCTGGATAAGTGCGCGCTCACGGCTCCCTCAAATAGACCCCGCCACCGATCACAGATTCACTGATTCACCATGGCAACTAGAGCGGCTTCATTGCTTCTTCTACGGTGTGAAGTAGGTAGCGATAGCCTTTTCACAACAGCAACAAACTGCAACACCTCTGTTTAGGAGAATATTGCAACTAGTGCCGCGACCACCACGCGTGAAATGGTTAGGCACTCCCGTGACGTCACATTGTCGCATGACAGGTCAGGAATGGCGAGTATGTAAAAGTTATTTAATGATCACAAATGTTTAAATAATGACAGTGGGTCTAGGTATATGTGATAACAATGTGTAGTGGGCAGTGGAAAAATTATTGGTTTCCGTTTGTGGTGACTGCTGACTGAGTTAAGGGATGAGATTAAATAGATCCTGGAATTTAGCCTGGTCTGGAGCAGGCTAGCTCCACAGAATAAATCACCATGGTAACTTATACCATAACATATCCTGCTGCCCCCTATCCCGCTTTTGTGCAACTGGAT
This sequence comes from Alosa alosa, assembly GCF_017589495.1. Taxonomy (NCBI): domain Eukaryota; kingdom Metazoa; phylum Chordata; class Actinopteri; order Clupeiformes; family Clupeidae; genus Alosa; species Alosa alosa. The sequence goes on along the minus strand of NC_063211.1, from coordinate 1,114,392 downwards.
CACGGATAAATTGAGCCAGGATAACCAAGATATCCCAGCTTAATCCCTTATCCTAGTTTTGTGCAATGGGCCCCTGATTGCTGATTCTGATAAATATCTTTTGTCTAGAAGAGGTGACTGTTTCTGGATCAGCATAAGTAGCAGCACTACATTAGGCCTATGTGAATAACAATATGAGCCAACATTTAGTGTCATGCATTTTACCTGGCCCATGCGCTTTGAGTGCTACCGCTGTGCTGTCATCTGGTAGACAGGTCACAAAGGCTAAAACAGCTGCCACAGAGAGCCTATATGGCAGGAGAAAGATCACATGATCAAGATAATTACAGAAGCATCCTAATGGAGAAAGATCACATGATCAGCATAATTACAGAAGCATCCTAATGGAGAAAGATCACATGATCAAGATAATTACAGAAGCATCCTAATGGAGAAATATTACATGATTAAGATAATTACAGAAGCATCCTAATGGAGAGGAATGGACACAGTTTGTTACTACATCCTGATTCATCAGCAGCTCATGTTGATTGAGGTCATTCATTTACACACAGTAGATAAATCACATATTCTTTATGTCTTGTGAATTGGTTTGAAGTTTCTGTAGAAATTAGCAAAAAAAGAGATTAGCTAAGTTACAGTAGTATTCCAAGTTACAGTATTCCACTGTGCAAAGGAAAGAAGAGATAATGGCCATACCACATAGTCTTGACCAGCTTACTGAGGTCCAGGTTTCTTCAGAGACGTTGGTCAGGCACCTGTAAGTGGTTGCTGTTGACGACAGCCCTTTATATCACCCAGTGTTGCCTCACTTGCCTGACAGCAAAGGCAAATAGGCTGTGAGGAAATCCCTGTGTTTTGTCATACAGGACATTCTGCAAGCCCGGGTCAGTTCTTCAGCTTCAGTGCGGTCTGCTCCAGTGAGAGTAACGGAGGAGATGTTTTAAATACACTGAGTGGTTAACTTTCAATTAAGGAGGAAGTTTTACATCTGTTCTCAAAGTCTGCAAACATTTATTTTGGCAACTTCCTCTAGGCTGCTCTGTTAGAACATCCTAGTAGAATGGGCCTGCCAAAGTATATCAAATCTTTACACTTTTATATGTTTGTCCTCTTCTTTCAAATGTTTTATGGGGTGAGACATTTTAAGTAAACAGAAGTCATGAGATTGTCCAAGATTACTAAAAGCACACAGTTCAACTGCAAATTCATCTGCAAATTCCTGTCAGTGACTTCCTACTATGTTTGCTCTTTGTTACTTTGTTTACAAATCACATCAGACTGAGCAGCTCTCTAAACAGCACATTTGATTGGACCTGAATTTCATGAAATATAAACACTGAGTCAAAAAATAGTACAACATTCTAAGGTTGTTCTACTAATGTTTTGTTATAAAATTAGGGTTTCACAGACCTTAGAGAATGATTCACATAATTATATTTCAGGTAGACCCACAGAAAGGTGAAAAATAATGATAAATTGAGATGCAGCTTGAACAAAAGGCAATGTAATGGGTTGTAGATAAAGAGTCATGGCATACCAGCAGTCACATTACAGTACATGATCCACACTGATATCTATCTATCTACAGTATCTATCTATTTATCTATCTATCTAGATTCAGGGCAACATCCAAGCCTGCGGTATTGCACTAAACACTAATATTTAAACAGCTGAAGAGGTTTTAAGGAAAAATAACAAAGGAGTGTTAGACGGACACCTTTGTTTAACGTCTTACAACTGAGTCATAACAGAACCTGCGGTCAGAGATCCATTCTTCTGTAGCCCTGTACAATATATGTAGTTTGTCAATAGTGTCTTTTAGATGCTTGGCATCTTCATTCTACATGCCACATTCAATGCTAGCAGTTTAAACCAGTGTGATTTCAGCAGTTTAAACCAGTGTGATTTCCTTTGAGGCAAAGATGTAGTACTTGATTCTAAGTAAGCACGGTTTTGATAAAATGCAGCAAATTGCTTCTCACAGTCATCAAGAATTCCGTTGTGTGTGCATTCACAAGAACCCGGCTGTTTTACAGTTTTTCTCAGTCGCTTTGGTGCTTTTCTCAGATCAGAATGAACATTCTCATGACTATTAGTTCAACCTCCACAACATGTAGTCATTTGTGCACATCATAGTAGCAATTTCTCCTTCCTCTGAACAAATTCCAAATGCTTTTGAACATGTATCAGTTGCTTTGTCATGTCAGTCAAAATAAACTACACTTATGGATGCTGAATAGTCGTTCCCAATAAAACTAATAGTCTTCATTTCATTGCTTGAGTCATTCCATACAAAATTGGTGAACTAGTTATCAAATTCTGTCACAATGCTGTAGAATTGCAAAGAGCATATACAGTAAAACTGTGAAATGTACATATTCAGTGTCTTGTACTCACTTACTCCCCTAACTACAGCAATTTCTAACTTTACTGTAGTTTTCAAATGGCTGTACAAGTACTGTATAGTGCTGTCTTGAGCATGTTCAGGTAGTGTCACCGAGTTCTGACCTTTTTTTGCATGGGAACACTGAGAGCATAAACTGTCGTAATGAAAACATGACAAAGCCATTTAGCTATCTTGCTCATAAACGATGGTGTCAAGACTTCTCATTTTGATGACACTGGCAGTTTCATTGACATAAATACTTGCTTTTGAGGAATGGACTATCCATTTTGAGCAAGTGACGTGCTTTTGCAGGTTATCCACTACGTTTTGCAGTTTGCACTAATTGTTTTGAGAAATGCACTAACTGCTGTGCAAATGTTAATAGTGATGTGAGAAAAGCACCAAAATGACTGAGAAAAACTGTAATTTGATTGGCTCTTGAGATCAAACATCAATAACCTTTTACCAGAATCAAAGACTGTCCCTTTAATGTCTCTCTAATGCATTTTATAGAGCCACCACATATTACTTGTGCTCAGACCATTAAGCACACAAACTCTCACTGATTTCAGTGGTTTTACCAACCAGTGACAGCAGTGTGTGTGTGTGTGTGAGTGTGTGTGTCTGTTTGATTAGTTGATTAATTGTGTTTGTATGTGTGAGTGTGTGTACATTTTGTGTGTGTGTGTGTGTGTGTGTCTATTTATTTATCTCAATGAACAAACAATTCACAGTTAGATCCAATCTCAGTGATGCTGAAAATTATTGGGAACAGATTGCTAAGGAGGCCAGGGCGCCCCCTTATGGCCGCATGAGGGAGAAGCGCCCTGATGGGTCGGGGATGAACCACTTCTCCCAGCGCTCCATGTGCACGCAGGGGAAGTCCCAGGGCTTGAAGCGGCCGTTCCAGTGAAGCAGCTGCGCCTTCTGCAGGAAGGACTCAGCATAGCGGGCATCTGGACTCCAGCCTATGACCAAGAACAACGCTAACATGTTACGGACTAAAACAGTCAATAACAATAAACACACACAGGGACATTTCCCCCTGATTTAACTATACAGCAGTATTGTTCACAAGATGACAGACAACAACTTCAGCAAACTCATTTTTGATAGCACCATAGAGTCAAATAGTTCTTGCGATATAAACGCAGAGATAGCTGGTGTCGCTATAGCCTGAGACTCACCCAGGTGTCTTACGTGCCACAGTGGGTCAATGGTTGTGTATTTGTCATTGAACACGATCAGCATTGGGGGGGTTGCCACACCCCCGGCCATTGCGCTGCTGTAAAGGTTATCCCTGTTGAAGAGAGAGAGTGAGTTTTGAAAAGAATAACTGCATATATGCAGACAGCATATCACACTTGATATAGCAATGTTTAACCAATCATAACAGACAAACATTAGCACAGTCCATATGTATGAAATTCCATATCATTTTGAGCCTGTGGGCTGTTTTATTTTCTAGCCATTTGCTCACACTAGTGTTCCTAACATCTCACCTGAAGTTCTCCATCAGCCACTTCTCCAGCTGTTTGGTGATCTTCTGCCGTTTCCACTCGCCGATGTCAGCCACAAATACACCTGGATTGAACGAGCACTTGGTGGGGTTGATGCCCAGGTCCCGCACTTCCTGTTTCCTGTAATCCAGGAAGCCCATGTAGGTTGTCTGGGAGATGGGCTCAGAGGAAATCAAAGCTTTGATTTAAAATGTGAACACAAACATAATGGAAATAGTTCTGCGAGAACACTGTTCAAAAAGCCCAGCATACGTTCTGAGCCTTCAAGTACACATTCCAATGAAAACCTTCTTCTCCATTTAGACAGTTAGATGTTTAGCCAGTTATGCAGAAAATACCCCTTTCATACAGTATGTTTCACTTCCAGTCGGCCCATGACTCCAATCTGCCCTCTAGTGGTCAGTAGCTCACCTGCATTCCAACGCTGCGCACCATCTCATGAGAGGAAGGGAGGTCACAGTCTGAGGCGAATGCTGCGGCGTGTCCCGACTGGAGCTTGATCTGGTACAGGCCCTTGATGTCACCTGTCACATGTGGAGCAACGAGGGAGGAAAGGCTCAGGAAATCAAAAGAGTCTTATAATAATTATGATGCTGCCATCATGCATCTGATTTCATTAATAAAGAGTCTTATAATAATTATGCTGCTGCCATCATGCATCTGATTTCATTAAAGAGTCTTATAATAATTATGCTGCTGCCATCATGCATCTGATTTCATTAAAGAGTCTTATAATAATTATGCTGCTGCCATCATGCATCTGACTCACTGCGCCGGGATTAGTGTGTGCTTCACCTCACTGTGTGTTCACTGTGTGCTGTTTGTGTTTCACTAATTCACGGATTGGGATAAATGCAGAGACCAAATTTCCCTCACGGGATCAAAATAGTATATATACTTATACTTATACTTATTATACTTATACTTATATTATATTTTTATTTCTGTTTCTGTTTGATCTAGGGCTTTCCTATAGACATGTCTTGATTACAACACCACTGCTCATTGTGTGTTAAGATGAATATGCAATGTTCTGATTACTGGCTAAACGCAGGGACAGACAATAATAACCTTGCACAATTATATCGTCGTCCAGGTAGATGAGCTTCTTCTGGTTGATGGCCAGCAAGGGGAGGTAGAAACGCACAAAGTTGAGCTGCAGCAGGAAAGAAAGACAGCAAAAGTCATCGGAACTTCAAAACAACTTCAAAATAACTGTAAATTACACTGGAAATTGTACAAATGTGTTTGGGTCAATCTGGAGAGAGAAATAACCTACAGGTGTGTGTGTGTGTGTGAATCTGGAGAGAGAGAGATAACCTACAGGTGTGTGTGTGTGTGTGTGTGTGTGTGTGTGTGTGTGTGTATGTGTGTATGTGTGTTTGTGTGTGTGTGTGTGTGTGTGTGTGTGTGTGTGTGTGTGTTTGTTGTGTGTGTGTGTGTGTGTGTGTGTGTGTGTGTGTGAATCTGGAGAGAGAGAAATAACCTACAGGTGTGTGTGTGTGTGTAAATCTGGAGAGAGAGAGATAACCTACAGGTGTGTGTGTGTGTGTGTGTGTGTGTGTATCTGGAGAGAGAGATAACCTACAGGTGTGTGTGTGTGTGTGTGTGTGTATCTGGAGAGAGAGATAACCTACAGGTGTGTGTGTGTGTGTGTGTGTGTGTGTGTGTGTGTGTGTGTGGAGAGAGAGAGACAACCTACAGGTGTGTGTGTGTGTGTGTGTATCTGGAGAGAGAGAGATAACCTACAGGTGTGTGTGTGTGTGTATCTGGAGAGAGAGAGATAACCTACAGGTGTGTGTGTGTGTGTATCTGGAGAGAGAGAGATAACCTACAGGTGTGTGTGTGTGTGTGTATATATATGTGTGTGTATAACCTACAGGGCGAAGCAGGTCAGGCCGGGACGACTCCGGTTTGACTTTGCCCTTCAACACCATGGGGTTAAACTCCAGAATCTTATACTTGATCTTCTTCAGTTGGGTGTTCTCTATGTACTGTCTGTTAGAAAGAATAAGGGTGTAAATCTGTCCATTCCAGTTCCTGTAAATTAAGTGAAGTTACAGGCAACAACTGTGTTCAATGTAAAGCAATGCGTGACCAATTACGAGAATATGGCAAAAAGTGTATTTGATTAGATTCAAACTGTGCCTTTACAATACCTGTAAAAAAATTGTGCAATCATACCTTTAAAATATCAAGATTAATACTATTAATAGATATTAAGAGTATAAATGGAATACATTTTTAAGTATGAGGTGTGAAGCAAATATTTTAGAGCGCTACATGCTACAGCGCTACATGCTACAGTGCTACATGCTACAGCGCTGCATGCTAAGGTCTTTGGCGTTAAGTGTCGCTGTGAGAGATGACCTACTTGACGCGCTTGATGGAATCCCGCAAGGTGATTATGTAGAAAAACACACTGGCTTCCGTGTTGCTTTGCACACTGTTGATGGTTGCCATGGCACCCCCGAGACGCTCTTCACTCGCACAGATCACCACAGGAATGGAACTCCGTTCTTCCGAGTCCAGTTCCTGTTCCGGGGAACTCTTTGGATGCTCTTTCTTTGAGCCTGTGGGAACCCAAATAAACACCAGGGGGCGCTTAACAGTGCAACTCCAAATCCTCACCCATCTTGACCTATAGGGAGGTCCCTGACAGTGTGTGTGTGTGTGTGTTTGTGTGTGTGTGTGTGTGAGTGCCACTCCAAATCCTGACCCATCTTGACCTGTAGGTAGGTTCCTGACAGACAGTCCTCCATATGTGGTGGGTTATACAGAAATGCAGAGTAGAGGAATACATGAACACACCAACAAAGCTGACAACCAGAGCATTATTTTACAAATTGGCTGTTCTATACAATAACATTGTTAATACATTGTTATTGAAGGTTTGCATATGTTTTTGAGTATATTAGTATATGTATGTATGTGTATATAGACACAGTACTGACATCTGCTAGTGGGTCTGAAATTCTATATGTATTAATATATGTAGCGATGAGTGGCAGCGTGCATATATGCACATTCATGATCCATCTGTGCGTCTATATGGGCAGTTGCAGTGTGTGTGTGTGTGTGTGTATGTGTATGTGTATGTGTGTGTGTGTGTGTGTGTGTGTGTGTGTGTGTGTGTGTGTGTGTGTGTGTGTGTGTGTGTGTGTGTGTGTGTGTGTGTATGTGTGTGTGTGTGTGTGTGTGTGTGTGTGTGTGTGTGGCTGTATGTGTGTGTGTGTGTGTGTATGTATGTGTATGTGTGTGTGTGTGTCTGGATGTATGTGTGTGTGTGTGTATGTATGTGTGTGTGTGTGTGTGTGAGAGTGTGTGTGTGTGTGTGTGTGGATGTATGTATGTGTGTGTGTGGATGTATATGTGTGTGTGTGAGTGTGTGTGTGTCAGTGTTGTGCGTGAACGAGTTCAAAAGAACGCATTCATTGAACACGCTCATTTTTTCGTGAACATTGAACTGAACATAACACATTTTTAATAAAGAACTTGAACGCGAATTAGTTCACATTATGTGTCATGAACGGCAGACATCACTGTAAATGAACGTTGGAATTTGTTTTCCATTGAAAACTGAGTGACATCTGTTTTCTTTTTTGAAACGCAAAGCGAGAGAAAAGTTCCTCCCTCCTGTATTCTCGCTGGTGCCGCTTAAATCATGTATCACCAGACAGAAATGGTTTTGACATTGTGTGCGCAATGCATTGTGTCCGGCTGAGAATAGTTGAATAGCATACTGGCTTCCACACAACGTTACCCGTGATGAATTGCAGCAGAGTGGGGTAGGCATAGCAACGCCGCGTAGCAGGCAACGACGAGAGCGCCGAGGGCTGGATTTCATTGCACTAAGTATAGAAATGGTCTAGCTTGTCTGTACTGCTGCAAGTTTCATCACCTGGTAAGAAACCCATAATTGCAGTATCATGAGCAAATGTCTAATGAGCAGCTTCAAAGAACGTGATTTCTAGCTCGTAGTGTGAAAAAAAGTATTTATTTAAATATCTCACGAAAAAAGTAAAATGAACTGAATTTTGAACTAGTTCAGAATTAAAATTGTGAACTTTGAACGTGAACTGTTCACTTTGAGCATGTATGAACTGAACTTGAACTAGTTCAGAAAAGCTGTGAACTGTGAACACTGGTGTGTGTGTGTGGATATATGTGTGTGTGTGTGGATGTGTGAGTGTGTGTGTGTGTGTGTGTTACCTGAGTATCTGCGGGGCACGGGTGGCCTCATCAGCCGGTTGTACAGGAGCAGCAGCACCATCAGAACCAGCAGCATCAGGAGGAAGCGATTTACTGCAACACACAGTACAGGGGGAACCATCACAACACGCCACCCAGCCCCACAGCAGCATCAGGAGGAAGCGATTTACTGCAACACACAGTACAGGGGGAACCATCACAACACGCCACCCAGCCCCACAGCAGCATCAGGAGGAAGCGATTTACTGCAACACACAGTACAGGGGGAACCATCACAACACGCCACCCAGCCCCACAGCAGCATCAGGAGGAAGCGATTTACTGCAACACACAGTACAGGGGGAACCATCACAACACGCCACCCAGCCCCACAGCAGCATCAGGAGGAAGCGATTTACTGCAACACACAGTACAGGGGGAACCATCACAACACGCCATCACAGCTAGTGTTCATTTTGTCACCTATTTTTAATTTAGTCTTAGTCTTAGTCTTGTGACAAAATGTCCTTTTTTAGTCTTTTGTCATATTTAGTCATTCAAATATCATTTTTGTTAGTCAAGTTTTAGTCGACTAAAAGTCTCATCATTTTAGTCTAGTTTTAGTCAAAAGAAAACTAAAGGTATCTTAGTCTTAGTCAGTTTTAGTCAAAACATTTTAGTCTTCTTTTTTTATAACAAATTATTATCTGATTACCATTTGAGTCAAATAGTGTTTTACACATCTCAATTTTCCAACAATTTTCCAACAATA
>NC_063211.1:1093020-1098020 GCF_017589495.1 Alosa alosa | reverse complement strand
AAACGATGTGGTAACTTGTTTCGCTCGCCAGTGCTCGTAAAGTACCCGTTTGGAGACGCGCATTTACCCTCTTTTAATTTTTTCTTACAGTCGCGAGTCTTGTAAAAAAGGCACAGAGAATGATATGTCTGCCAACTACACCAGTTACGTTTTTCAAGTAAATATAGGACAACGTTTGGAACAGTCGTCACTTTACATGACGCAACTCCTAGTCGTCCCTTTACCATATAATCACTACAATAGACAAACGTTTAGTGGCCAGCGAGTGGCCATCGTTTGGTCATGTTTTGCCCTTTCCAGTAACCACCCACTCTACTTATAGTTCACTGCGTCTTGCAAGCAAAAGAACTGTGGATAAACAATTTGTTTAACTCATACAGCATCGTTACCACAAACACCGCGCCAAATCTGCTGAGGATTTCCCCGAGAGGACAATATGTTCAGCCCTGAATTTTAGCTCCATGCAGCATGACCCATTCTATTATTTTTGCAATTGGCAATGAATCATAACGTATGAGAAACATTCTTTATGAAGCGTATTATGAAGTGTTCTTTATGTTATGTAAAAGAAGAGAAAATAAAGTCCAGAAATTTCACAGACAGTAGTAAAAAGGCTATTCTACAAGCTAAACATGAACACAACGCAGCTGTGACCAAGAACACCTTTGCGCAACTTCCCTATCGCCTTTCAAAAGATTTTGAAATACGGTTGTGCATATTATATTATCATGATTCACATACACAAAGATTATCACACACACCGAACATTAATAGAGAGGGGTGTGTCTGCTCACTAGACAATTCGCAAAACTTAAAAGTTCGCACTTGAATTCACAGTGAAACGTATGGCAATTGACCAGTTACTCACCAAAAAGCTCGCCTTACGATAAAGTGACGGAGAGTGCCATTAATGTCATGCACAGGCACTATCAGATTATGAGACGAACCCCTATACTCCTGCAAGTCCAGCTGCAAGCCCCGTGTACCCTCCTCCGTCCCCCTCCCCTAAAGGAAGTGCTCTCCAGATGTGCCCGGTCCTGCGCGAGCTCCGGCATAATGGGCCCAGTTGAAGGAGTGCGCGCGACGCTCATTATCGCCCGACAGCGATCCTGTGTTTGGCACACGACCATTAATTTCTTCAACACGTCATAAAACTTCATATTTGGATTGAGACTACTCATTTTAATGCTCATTTCTTCAACACGTCATAAAACCGCTTTCGTTTAGACCATTTGTGAATTCAAAAAAAAAAAAAAAAAAGATATGAATACAGCATATTGTGCCTTTCAAGTTTCCAGCTGTTTTATTTTAAAGTGCGATGGCCCTGTTTACAGGTGTGTATGAGAGGGGCATGAGTTTTGAGCTCCTACCGCGGTATTACACACAATAGGACTTCAGTGTTTCAAACGGATTCCAACCCAAAAGGAGCCAACATCAGTCTAGTCCGTAAATCACAGTTTGTCTATTTACACACAAAATTATAAAAGAACCTATACAATATACATCAAACTCAAAGCAATATTAATAACATTAATGTTATTTTTGGCATGCATTTACAATTAAGTCTTAAAAATAGAAAATAAAATTTGACATAAAAAAATAACAAAAATACAGGCTTCTATACAAAAGGCACAGTCCAAGAATGATCCAACATAATACAGGACATAGTCGAGAGGACCAATTATAATCACCATCCATGGCAATGAATGGAAATCAGTAGTGTGTGTGTGTGTGTGTGTGTGTGTGTAATATTATCTGTTCTGTCTGGCCCATGCGTGTGTGAATAAGTGTGCAGTTATGGCTTCTGAAAGCTATGCATGCACAATATCTTTCAGGCCAAATTTTGTGTGTAACAATGTTTGCTTTAAATGAACAAACATAACCTTTCACAGGTTTATAAATAAATGAACAATTAAGAAAACTGTTTCACAAGTGTACAAATACACTAAATTACGTATCTGTGTTTATGCTTGTTCATCTTCATCTGTGTGTGCTGGGGGGCTTGTGTGTGTGTGTGTGTGTGGTGTGTGTGTGTGTGTGTGTGTGTGTGTGAAGAGTCTGTGTGTGAGTCTGTTTTGGTATGGGATCAGATTGTGTGTTTGCCTGCAAGTATGTGTAAGGAGGTTGTTTGTGTGTTGTGTTATGGTGATTGTGCTAGTCTTAATATGTGTGGAAACATTTGTATGTATGTATAGCTGTGAGTTTGTGTGTGTATTTGTGTGTGTGTGTGTGTGTATATTTCTTTGTGTGTGAGTGTGTGTGAGTCTGCATGTGTGTGTGTGTGTGTGTGTATTTCTGTGTGTGTGTGTGTGTGTGAGAGAGTGTATAACAGTGTGTGTGTGTGTGTGCGCGCGTGTGTGTCTGTATGTGTGTGTGTATTTCTGTGTGTGTGTGTGTGTGTGTGTGTGTGTATTTCTGTGTGTGTGTGTGTGTTTGTGTGTGTGTTGTGTGTATGTTTGTGTGTGTGTGTGTGTGTGTGTGTGTGTCTGCATTTCTGTGTGTGTGTGTGTGTGTGTGAGTGTATAACAGTGTGCGTGTGCATGTGTGTCTGTATGTGTGTGTGTGTATTTCTGTGTGTGTGTGTGTGTGTGTGTGTGTGTGTGTGTGTGTGTATGTATTTCTGTGTGTGTGTGTGTGAGTGTATAACAGCGTGTGTGAGTGTGTGTGTGTGAGTGTGTCTAGAGGAGGGCCACTAGCATGTCCACGTTAACGGGCACTAGCTGCTGCTCCTCCTCAGCTGCGCTGCTCTCCAGCTGCCACAGACGTTCCTGATGCTCCAGCAGAAAGGCCATGGGGCCCAAGCGCTTCTGCACACACTGGACACACACCGGCCCCTGCATGACCGCGTAGCTCAGCTGGAACACATACACACACGCACAGAGACACAGTATAAGTGTATATATACTCTTTTGATCCCGTGAGGGAAATTTGGTCTCTGCATTTATCCCAATCCGTGAATTAGTGAAACACAAACAGCACACAGTGTACACACACAGTGAGGTGAAGCACACACTAATCCCGGCGCAGTGAGCTGCCTGCATCAACAGCGGCGCCGGGGAGCAGTGAGGGGTTAGGTGCCTTGCTCAAGGGCACTTCATCCGTGCCTACTGGTCGGGGATCGAACCGGCAACCCTCCGGTTACAAGTCGAGAGTGCTAACCAGTAGGCCACGGCTGCCCCAAAAGAGACACACACACACACGAGATTAGATGCCGGTATATAACAAAATACGTGACAACACACGTAACACAGAGACAAACTGCCACACAGACTTTATACACTATGCTGTTCATTTGAAGCCCCCCCCCACACACACACACACTTACGTATTTGACAGGCAGTTTTCGCATGGCGAGGGGACACTGTGGGTTGAGCAGGTTTGGGCAGTTTCTGATGCAGCATGAGAGGGAGGGACTTTGCTGCTGAAGCACACTGGTCAACTCTGACCTCAGGAAGCACTCCTGTAGGAAGACAGGAAGTCACTCAGGCACAGCACTCACAGCTTGGTCTAAAACACAATACTAGAGAGAGAGAGAGAGAGAGAGAGAGAGAGAGAGAGAAAGAAAGAAAGAAAGAAAGAAAGAAAGAAAGAAAGAAAGAAAGAAAGAAAGAAAGCCTTGCTCACCCCAACCATGGTGAGGATGTTGCAGATGGTAGGGGAGATGGTCAAGTTCTTCTTGGCCCGAGTTACTGCCACATACATCAGGTTCCACTCATCACAGCCAGCTCCTATAGGATCACACAAACACACACACACACACACACATTTCTCCTGAAGCCACTAATGGGAAAGTGCAATGGAAGTGTGGTATTAAAATGGAATCCAGCAATGAGAGAGGGTGTGTGTGTGTGTGTGTGTGTGTGTGTGTGTGTGTGTGTGAGAGAGAGTGTGTTGGTACCTAGGAACATCCTAGGTTCGGGTCTTGCGTTCTGTATCTTTGCGAAGTCGTCAGTCACCATCACAGACTCAAACTCCAGTCCTTTGGCCTTGTGTACGGTCCCCACAATATAATCTGCACACAACAGCAGCCTCCATTAACATTTGTGAGTGTGTGTGCGTGTGTGAGAGTGTGTGTGAGTGTTCTCCACACCAAAATCATCAGGTATCTGAGTGTAATATCTTTTCAAATTTCTGCGTTGTGATAACAGTAGCATGCTTCATTCAGCTCAGCTTTCTGTTCCCCAATAGCCCCATTTATACTTTGAGCCGATATCAAGACTACCTTCACTGCAGCAGAAAGAGGCGTCGGCCCACCGTTATGCCTCTATAGCCCTATTACTCCGACCGGCTTAATGGGGAAGCCATTTCACCAATAGGGATCCTAATACGTACACCCATGCGGGATTAGGAAATCTGTATTCTACCAGAAGTGGGAGGAGTAACTTGACTTTTGCACTGTCACTTACGCTGCTTCCTGATTTCGCATTCATACATGAATCATGGCCTGAGTAATGTTTACTCATTAGTTCAATGTCAAGTTCAAGTTTATTTGTCATATGCTCAATATATCAAGGACATGAGTTTTTTTTATATATATATGAAGAGTTTGGTTCCGAAACGCTATATCCTCCATTTTAATGAATTTTCATAAAACATTTTTCCCCCATTTTGTTTTCTAAGTAATTTCAGTAGAACGGTAATTGGGTATTGTTAATTGTTATTTGATATATCTTTACTCAGTCAAAACACAACTGCAATTTGATTGATATTACCTGAAACACAAATAAATAGCATGACTTTCTAATGCTTTAAAAAACAGAGTATATAACATTTTGTAACTGAACTCTTTATATATATCTGTTATATCAGCTTTTTTCCACAAGCTGTCCTAAACATACATGTCCCATGAGCCTTAGCTTTTATGTATGTACAGTATGTATCGTCACCTTACATGCACGTAGTGGCCCCTGGTTTAGGCAGCCGACTCCTTCTATCCTCGTACTACTGCAACTGTGGCAGAAGAATCTCGCTGTACTGCAAAGTATATGCGACAATAAAAC
>NC_063211.1:1080520-1088020 GCF_017589495.1 Alosa alosa | reverse complement strand
ACACACACACACACACACACACAATATCAGAGACAGAGAGTCAGAGTGTCGAGTAATGTGTGGACATTACTTGGGTGAACAATAGCACACACACAGAGAGACAGAGTCAGAGTGTCGTGATAATGTGGACATTTGGGTGAACACACACACACACACACACACACACACAATAATAATACACACACACACAGAGAGACAGAGAGGAGTCAGAGTGTCAGATAATGTGGACATTTGGGTGAACACACAACACACACAATATCAAATAATAACACACACACACACACAATACAGAGAGACAGAGAGTCAGAGTGTCGTGATAATGTGGACATTTGGGTGAACACCTTTAACAATAAACACAATAATAATAATAACACACAATACACACAGAGATAGAGAGTCAGAGTGTCGATAATGTGGACATTTGGGGTGAACACACACACACACACACACACACAATAATAATACACAATACACACACAGAGAGATAGAGAGTCAGAGTGTCGTGATAATGTGGGACATTTGGGTGAACACACACACACACACACACACACACACACACACACACACACAGAGGACAGAGAGTCAAGTGTCGAATACATTTGGGTGAACACAATAAAAAAAAAACACACACAATAATACCAATAATATCAATAATAATAATACAGAGACAGAGAGTCAGAGTGTCGTATAATGTGGACATTTGGGTGAACACACACACACACACACACACACACACACACAGAGACAGAGAGTCAGAGTGTCGTATAATGTGGACATTTGGGTGAACACACAACACACACACACACACAATACGCACACAATAATAATAATAATACCACACAACACACACACAGAGACAGAGAGTCAGGAGGTGTCAGAGATAATGTGACATTTGGGTGAAACACACACACACACACACACACACACACACACACACACAATACACACAATACACAATACAGAGACAGAGAGTCAGGAGTGTCGTGAGTAATGTGGGACATTTGGGTGAACACACACACACACACACACACACACACACACACACACACACACACACACACACAGAGACAGAGAGTCAGAGTGTCGTATAATGTGGACATTTGGGTGAACACACACACACACACACACACACACACACACACACACACACACAGAGACAGAGAGTCAGAGTGTCGTATAATGTGGACATTTGGGTGAACACACACACACACACACACACACACACACACACACACACACACACACAGAGAGAGAGAGAGTCAGAGTGTCGATAATGTGACATTTGGGTGAACACACAATACACACACACAACACAGAGACAGAGAGAGTCAGAGGTCGTGACATTTGGGGTGGAACACACACACACAGAGAATAATACAGAGACAGAGTCAGAGTGTCGTGATAATGTGACATTTGGGCGAAGAACACACAAATACTACACACACACAACACAATAATAAATAATACTGACAGAGAGTCAGAGAGTCAGAGTGTCAGATAATGACATTTGGGTGAACACACACACACACACACACACAAACACACACACACACAGAGACAGAGAGTCAGAGTGTCGTGAGGAATTTGTGGGAGAACATTTGGGGTGACACACACACACACACAGAGACACACATTTGGGTGAACACACACACACACACACACACACACACACACACACACACACACCACACACATAATAGTCAGGAGTGTCGTGTATGAATGTGGACATTTGGGTGAACACACACACACACACACACACACACACAGAGACAGAGAGTCAGAGTGTCGTATAATGTGGACATTTGGGTGAACACACACACACACACACACACACACACACACAGAGACAGAGAGTCAGAGTGTCGATAATGTGGGAGCATTTGGGTGAAATACACACACACAAACAACACACACACACATACACACACACACACAGAGACAGAGAGTCAGGTAGAGTGTCGTATAATGTGGACATTTGGGTGAACACACACACACACACACACACACACACACACACAGAGACAGAGAGTCAGAGACAGGTGTGAGTAATGTGGACATTTGGGTGAACACACACACACACACACACACACACACACACACACACACACAGAGACAGAGAGTCAGAGTGTCGTATAATGTGGACATTTGGGTGAACACACACACACACACACACACACACACACACACACAGAGACAGAGAGTCAGAGTGTCGTATAATGTGGACATTTGGGTGAACACACACACACACACACACACACACACACACACACACAGAGACAGAGAGTCAGAGTGTCGTATAATGTGGACATTTGGGTGAACACACACACACACACAGAGACAGAGAGTCAGAGTGTCGTATAATGTGGACATTTGGGTGAACACACACAGAGTGTCGTATAATGTGGACATTTGGGTGAACACACACAGCCTGACAATCTCATGCCCAGAGTTCAGTGTGTGCTTGAAAACAGCTCTTTTGTGTGTGTAAAACTCACCTTTCTTGCGCTTCTCAGTTGGCTGCATCAGCACCCAGATATCCAGAATCTTCTTGAGACCAAAGTTATCAACCCCCTGAAACACATGAACACAAACATTTTCCATCAATAAAAATCAGGAATTACAGTCAAGGAAAAATTGTCAGTACCCTTCCACGAAAAAAAGAAAAACCCTCAATATCTCTCTGAAAAACGAACAGGAATTAATCATTGTTTATTCCATGTTTACTGAAATTAGACCTTGCTTCTGACTCTAACACAGTGGTCACCAAACTACAGCCCGCCAACTCATTTTGGGTGGCCCCCCAAAACATGTCCGTGGTATATAGCATCTGGCCCGCACGGGAGTATGACATCGTCTATACTATAACTTCCGTAATTTCCCCCATTCATTCTCTATGGCGAGTCAGTACACCTGTAATACTCTTTTTGTCCACTGGTGGTTGTTTTGGTGCTGTTTCACGTTTGCCATCGAAAACGGAATAAAATGTAGGCCTACCTGCAAACAATGTAAGAGGCCTATATGCTTGCTGACTGCATCAGTGCTCAAAGTATTCTAAAAGTGTATCAATTATTTGTTAATAACTAACTAACTTCTATTCAAGTCATATTTCTGGGACTTTCTGGGATAATTATTTCTATTTTTTATTCACACGTTAAAAATGTTCATACAGAGTTCAAAGTTCTCATCAGGTGAGTGAAAGTTAGAACGGTGGTCATTTTCAGATCTGTTTGCCAGCCTTCATAAAACTCTCATGGTCTGATAACTTTAAATTATTTGTAGGATATTGCTTGTTCCACAACTTGAGCTATGTATGCAGCAGAACAGAGTCTTTTATTAGTATTATTTCATTTTGAGCTACATTTACACTGATATGGCATGTGGTGGCACAACAACTTATAAACACAGCTAGCAATGGTATTAAATTGCAGTAGCCTATGATTAAATGTAATGGAATATTCAACTAAGGTAGACTGCTGTTGTTCTCAGCACTAAGCTATTTAAGGTTACTGATATACTCCGAATCTCTGGCCCTTTCTTAGAGCCAGGCATAGTGAGCTGGCCCTCGGAAGAAAAAGTTTGGGGACCAACAGTCAACATTCTCTAACAGAATATTTTAAATCAAATAACAAATGAAAATGTAACAGACAAAAATGATGGCAACTGCCATCAACAGTGTGTTGCAAACCTTTAGAGGCAATCACTGCCAACAAACGCTTTCTGTAGCTCTGAATGAATTCTGTAGCTCTTATTTTGAAGAATCTGGGGCTGTATTCACAAAGCCTTTTATCTTACCACTAGGAGTACTACTAAATCGCACTAAAAGATTTTAGCTAGGAGTTTTCTCTTAAAAGTTATTCACAAAGCCTTTCAGACCTACTTTTAGTAAGGAAAAATGACAACTCCTAAATTAAGAGTGAGCCTTCGTTGCTATGGATGGCGTCATTACTCATGCGAGCTTGACTGAAGTGACCACCTTGATTGGCTGATGATTGTAACGCTGAATGATTCCAAACACCTCCCTTACGATGATGAGTGACAGGTGACAGGTCACAGAGAATAATGCGCTACACAGGTAGTCGCGAGAAGATGAGGAAGATGATGAATAAACTGAACTGAATAAAAAGGCCTAAATGAATAAAGGTAAGGCAAAACAAATAGCCTAGTAGCCCTAATGAATATCTGGGATTGATGCAGTATCTTTTAGCATTATTATTAACCTTACCTGTCACCATAGCCAATGCCCATGTTTTACCAGCGGAGAACATTTTAATTTGATTCACAATGAAGCGTTACATTTAATTTACATGTTAACAATGGTAGTTTTGGTTGTTGTTGGTGGCTGTTATTGCATCCCTTTTTGCCTACAATGCAAAAATTGTTCCCTGTGATTGGAAGCTCCTGTAGCATGCAGCATTTCAAAACATCCATGACGTGAGAAATGCCACAAAGGGGTTTGTGAATAGGTCTTAGTGAGTTAGGAGTCCTCTCGACTTCTTTTAAGCTAATCCCAGACTTAGGTGCTACTTTTAGGTCTAAAATGCTTTGTGAATTACTTTTAGTGAAAAAAATTAGGAGTCCTAAAGTTAGGAGTGACCATTATTTTTTAGGAGTTGCTCCTAAATTAGCCACTTATGAGCTACTTTTTTTAGCCTTAAATTCTTTGTGAATCTGACCCCTGATCCATGAAACAAATTTTGTTTTCTTCTGTTAAAAAAATAAATATGTCATGTTAGATTTTTTTAAAATGGCCTCCATTAACATTTATGACTTCTTTGTGTGCTATTGGCATCATCATAACCAGCTTCATGAAATAGTCACTCAGAATGCTTAACAGGAGTGATCAAAACCCAGGAGTGGTCAAAACCCAGGCGCTCCACACGGGAGCTTCAGTAGCACTGCTGTGTCTAACGTACAGTGTTAAGAGTAGCACTGCTGTGTCTAACGTACACAGCGTTGAGAGAAGGACAAAGAGTGTGAAACGCTGCAGTCACAGCAAAAGATGGCTGCTTTGAGGAGGCTAAAATGGAAAACATTTTGTTTTGTTTACTGCACATTTGGTCCATGTGAGCTGGGATGACCAACACCATCTCTTGGCAACCTAGAAGGACACTTAAACCCTGAAGGACACTTAAACCCTGACTATTTGTTAAAGCAGCTGGTGGATCCTCATGTGAAGGCATGCCGTCTCATGCTGTCTCCACAGCATGCCTTCACACAGATGCACATCTTTGTGAAGGCATGCTGTGTCATGAAATTTTCATAATTGTGGGCTCCTTATCAGAGTACTGCAGAATGTGTGTTCAATACCAGAGTATTTCATAATTTGGGTTCCTTATCAGAGTACTGCAAAATGTGTGTCGCAAGTATTCAGGAGTGTATGAGGCTGGATCTGACCGGCAACATGTATGTGTGCTTCACTCACCCCTATGAAGTGTGTGTGTGTGCTCCACTCACCCCTATGAAGTGATTGTGTGTGTGCTCCACTCACCCCTATGAAGTGATTGTGTGTGTGTGTGTGTGTGTGTGTGTGTGTGTGTGTTCCACTCACCCCTATGAAGTGATTGTGTGTGTGTGTGTGTGTGTGTGTGTGTGTGTGTGTGTGTGTGCCCCACTCACCCCTATGAAGTGATTGTGTGTGTGTGTGTGTGTGTGTGTGTGTGTGTGTGTGTGTGTGTGTGTACTCACCCCTATGAAGTGATTGTGTGTGTGTGTGTGTGTGTGTGTGTGTGTGTGTGTGTGTGTGTGTGCCCCACTCACCCCTATGAAGTGATTGTGTGTGTGTGTGTGTGTGTGTGCTCCACTCACCCCTATGAAGTGATTGTGTGTGTGTGTGTGTGTGTGTGTGTGTGTGTGTGTGTGTGCTCCACTCACCCCTATGAAGTGGATCTTGCACAGTGGGTTGGCATCCATGAGCTTCACGGCTTCACTGAAGACGGACTCATTACAGCGGGAAAGGATGGCCACTTTACCCTCGGCCTCACCAGTGCCACACACATTCCCTGGCACACACACACACAGAAACAGACAGACACACACACACGCACAGACACACGCACACAGACACACAAACAAACACACACACACACACACAGACACACAGACACACACACACACGTTAGAATGGATATTAGTGTATTCAGAGGATGGAGAATGGGCATGTGTATGTATGTATGTATGCTAGTGCATATGTGATGGAGAATGGGTATGTGTATGCTAGCACTAGTGTATATGTGATGGAGAATGTGAGGGGTTAGGTGCCTTGCTCAAGGGCACTTCAGCCGGGCCTACTGGTCGGAGTTTGAACCGGCAACCCTCCAGTTACAAGTCCGAAGCCCTAACCAGTAGGCCACGGCATGTGTATGTATATGTGATGGAGAATGGGCATGTGCATGTATATGTGATGGAGAATGGGCATGTGTATGTATGCTAGTGCTAGTGTATATGTGATGGAGAATGGGCATGTGTATGTATGCTAGTGCTAGTGTATATGTGATGGAGAATGGGCATGTGTATGTATGTATGTATGCTAGTGTATATGTGATGGAGAATGGGCATGTGTATGTATGTATGTATGCTAGTGTATATGTGATGGAGAATGGGCATGTGTATGTATGCTAGTGCTAGTGTATATGTGATGGAGAATGGGCATGTGTATGTATGCTAGTGCTAGTGTATATGTGATGGAGAATGGGCATGTGTATGTATGTATGCTAGTGCTAGTGTATATGTGATGGAGAATTGGCATGTGTATGTATGCTAGTGCTAGTGTATATGTGATGGAGAATGGGCATGTGTATGTATGTATGCTAGTGCTAGTGTATATGTGATGGAGAATGGGCATGTGTATGTATGTATGCTAGTGCTAGTGTATATGTGATGGAGAATGGGCATGTGTATGTATGCTAGTGCTAGTGTATATGTGATGGAGAATGGGCATGTGTATGTATGCTAGTGCTAGTGTATATGTGATGGAGAATGGGCATGTGTATGTATGTATGCTAGTGTATATGTGATGGAGAATGGGCATGTATGCTAGTGCTAGTGCTAGTGCATAAGTGATGGAGAATGGGCATGTATGCTAGTGCTAGTGCATAAGTGATGGAGAATGGGCATGTGTATGCTAGTGCTAGTGCTAGTGCATAAGTGATGGAGAATGGGCATGCACGCTAGTGCTAGTGCATAAGTGATGGAGAATGGGCATGTATGCTAGTGCTAGTGCATAAGTGATGGAGAATGGGCATGTGTATGTATGCTAGTGCTAGTGCTAGTGCATAGGTGACCTACCTTTCTCAAGTGTTCCCACCAGGGTCTTCTTCACTCCTTTGCACACGCTAAGTATGGAGGCTCCGACAAAAGCAATCTCAGGTCCAAACCTGAAACTCTGATAAATAATCCATCCATGAATAAAAGCTTATTTCACATAACTGTCTGTCTGTCTGTCTGTCTGTGTGTGTGTGTGTGTGTGTGTGTGTGTGTCTGTGTGTGTGTGTGAGTGTGTGT
>NC_063211.1:1053020-1078020 GCF_017589495.1 Alosa alosa | reverse complement strand
CCTGTGTGAGGTAGTAGACGATGTGTGTGTGTGTGTGTGTACCCGTGTGAGGTAGTAGACGTGTGTGTGTGTGTGTACCCGTGTGAGGTAGTAGACGTGTGTGTGTGTGTGTGTGTGTGTGTACCTGTGTGAGGTAGTAGACGTGTGTGTGTGGGACCGTGTGGAGAGCGTTGACGGCTCCTCTGAACGTGTAGATCTGCTGGTGAGGGTCACCCACTAACATCTTCCCACACGACTGGGACAGAACAATGTCCATGATGGCTGATCACACACACCAAAGCATGCCTGTACCTACGCCATTGCAAGAGGAGGTCATGATCAAATACAGGTGACCAACAGTGTACTAATCAGTAAAACACACCAAAGGTGTCTTCAAAACACTACATGAATTAAGCCAAGTCTTAGGCTACGTTTCCACGGTGACGATGAGAAGAGAAGACGCAGAAGTGGCGTCTCAGGGGGACGTCTCCGTTTCTATGAAGACGCAAGAGTGTGTGATATTCCATTGGAGATGCATTCCAGACCGCTGGGTGGTGGTGTGATAGAACCCCGCTATGTCACGCGCAGACATTCTAATTTGACAGTTTAGCCAGAGAGGTAATGAAGGATCTGTGGTTTTAGCCGTTTTAGGCGACGCAACCGGTCGCCTTCAAAACTCTACACTCTGGAAGGAGTCTTCAGATATTTCCATGCCTTCAAGCCCCTCGCCGGCGCCGCCGTGTAACTAAAAGGCACTTATGATAAAAATACTTTGTTGTCTTCCTTCTCGTCGTTCTCGTGAGCAAAACGGCCCCCTTACACTAAAAAAACTAGTCTCTATTGAAAAAGCTTTTAGTCCAGGACTAGGCTTAAGCCATGCACAGGGAACTGGCCGCTAGAGTTTAAAAACCCCAATGTCTGACTGGGCTATGGAGTTTATTTGGACAGGACCAGACAGATTACGTACCTGGAGTACAGTCTTGGGCCTCGTCAATGAAAATGACATCGTACCCATCCAGAACAGGCTTCTGCAGCTGCCACAGCTTCAAGTAACCTGGAGGAAACACACACCAATGCAGCAAACACACACCCATGTAGCAATCACATTCAGGGTTCAACACACACACACACACACACACGTAGCGATGGTGCTGCTATGCATACCGTCATGGGTTATGTGATGTGCCATCTCTCTGGTGGGTCTCAGTTCGGTCATCTTCGTCCAGATGTCCTGCGCCAAGCTCACAAACTTCTGCAGCCACGAGAGAAAGAGCATGGGATGAGGCTTCCGTTTCATCAGCAGTACTGACCTGCCACCCACCAGAGCAGTACTGACCTGCCTCACACCAGAGCAGTACTGACCTGCCTCCCACCAGAGCAGTACTGACCTGCCTCCCACCAGAGTCAGTGGTCAGCCAATTACACACAAACACACAGAGACAAATTCACACAGGGAACCAAAGCAGCTCCACCTCCATTTTTAAAACATCAAAACAGTCAATAATAAGGTTGGGTTGACCATATCTCATTAGTCAGGACGATGGCTAGTAGATACACATTTATGTTACAAATTGTACATGGTGCCTCGCAAATCAAATTAAAAAATAAATAAGTAAATAAATAGAAGGGTTCCAGTGTGACATAGAAGCGGAGAGTTGAGTGTGTGTTTGTGGTGGGAGTGTTTGTGTATGAGTGTTAGTGTTGAGTGTTGAGTGTTGAGTGTGTGTTGGTGTTAGTGTGCTCACTTCTCTCTTCTGGGCGTCAGGGCGCTCCACGAGGCCGCGCTGGTTCTTGTACTCGGAGGGCACGTGGTGGCTCATGACACGCTCGTCCCGCGAGGCGCAAAACTTGTTGATGGTCTGGCTCACCACCTTAGCGTAGACGAAGCCGCCCCAGCCCTTGGGCAGGACCCAGGCCACTGAGAACGGCCTGATGGCACCAGAGAGCTTATTCAGCTGCTGGTACCTGACACACACAGACACACACACACACATTAGAAAACTAACACCAGAGAGCTTATTCAGCTGCTGGAACCTGACACACACAACCACACATTACAAAACTAACTTTACACCAATGACATCTAACACATGCAGTCATAAAACACTTAATAACCAATGTTCAACTGATACCTTAGAGCAAAATATTTCTAGACATATAAATAAATCTCTAACAGTTAACCTTTAGATAATCTAAAGTATAAAATGTTGATCAAGATGAGTCTGACCTTGTTCCCACTGCCCTGAAGGCCATGGAGTGGATGGTCTTGCAGTGGACGTTGGGGGGGAAGCAGCGCTGAGCATGCGTCTGCACAGACTTGTTGAAGGCCACGTAGAGGAACTGCAGGTGAGGCCGCGAGCGAGCATACTCCACAAGAGTAGTTGTCTTTCCAGTGCCTGCCCCAAAACACGTTCAAAATAAACATTGCTGCGAACATACATATGGTACAGGGATGCATGTTGTTACACAAGCAAAGTTACTCATTAAAAATAATCCATTGAGTTGCCTCACCTGCGAAGGCCATGATTTTGACCACATGGTTGGACTGGATGTCATGGTTGATGATAAGCTGCTGCTCGTGGGTCACCCGCATATTCGATACCCTGGACATACAAGATCAAGACTTAAGAGCGCTTAGTGTGTGTGTGTATGTATGTATGTGTGTGTGGGAGAGAGAGAGAGAGAGAGAGAGAGAGAGAGAGAGAGAGAGAGAGAGAGAGAGAGAGAGAGAGAGAATGTGTGCATATATGCAGGGAATTTGAGGATGAGGATAATCACCTACCCTGGTGAGTTCTTGGAGTTCAGAGGGATTGGAATGTTCTCCAACATCTGCAGCACGTAGTAGATATTATAGTGCAATCTGCAGCAGAGAGTAGATATTATAGTGCAATCTGCAGCAGAGAGTAGATATTATAGTGCAATCTGCTGCAGAGAGTAGATATTATAGTGCAATCTGCTGCAGAGAGTGGAAGTCAGACCAGTTAGCAAGAATTAATAACACTCTCCCTCCTCCCCTACACACACCCAGCTGAACACACACACGTACCTGCCACAGGTGTACTCTCCCTCCTCCCCTACACACACCCAGCTGAACACACAAACGTACCTGCCACAGGTGTACTCTCCCTCCTCCCCTACACACACCCAGCTGAACACACACACGTACCTGCCACAGGTGTACTCCCCCTTGTCCTTCATGGCGATCAGCAGGGTGGCAACGGCCCACAGGTACTCACTGGCGCCCTCTGGTGTCAGCAGGCAGTCGGTGCGCTGCAGCAGACGCACCAGCTGCAAGACGTCCCCAACGCCGTCTGCCAGCAGCAGCATCACAGCCATCACACACCACGGACTCGCCCCCTACACACACACGCACATACGCGCACACACGCACACGTGCGCACGCACGCACACACACACACAAACGCAAAAAGCTCCTTCAATGGGGTAGCAATTCAGCAAATGTGTATGTGTATATTCTGTGATTATGTGTGAACTAGGGCTGCAACGATGAGTCTTTGTTACTCCACACAAAGGTTCAGTAGTGTGTGTGTGATGGCACAATGCAGTGAAGCGAAGGTGTCAACCCAACAAACTGTCAAATGTGTGGGAACATTACTAAGTGACGGTTGAATTCAGACTCCAGAAAACAGATCTGTCATTTCATGGAAGCACGATGGTGATGCATATGAACATATCAAACACAAGCACCCTGGAGTGGTGATCTAACGCTACTCCGGATGGGTACATTTTAGTGAGTAACTATTTCAATGGCCGATGCCTTTTTGCCAGCTGGCTATAAATTAATGATTCATCGAGTGCAGACTTGAGCAGGTCAAACATGCTCTGGAGCCCAGAATTGGAGCCGCGCCCATAGGAAGCATGGATGCTGGGTAAGCCAAACCCATAGGAAGCATGGATGCTGGGTAAGCCAAACCCATAGGAAGCATGGATGCTGGGTGTGCCAAACCCATAGGAAGCATGGATGCTGGGTGTGCCAAACCCATAGGAAGCATGGATGCTGGGTGTGCCAAACCCATAGGAAGCATGGATGCTGGGTGTGCCAAACCCATAGGAAGCATGGATGCTGGGTAAGCCAAACCCATAGAAAGCATGGATGCTGGGTGTGCCAAACCCATAGGAAGCATGGATGCTGGGTAAGCCAAACCCATAGGAAGCATGGATGCTGGGTGTGCCAAACCCATAGGAAGCATGGATGCTGGGTGTGCCAAACCCATAGGAAGCATGGATGCTGGGTGAGCCCGTAGGAGGCATGGATGCTGGGTGTGTCGGAAATAATCATTGACTACTCCAAAAAATAATAGTTAGATTAGTTGACTACCAAGATAATCATTAGTTGCAGCCCTAGTGTGAACTGGAAAGGGCATGTGAGCTCTACCATGCGAGTTTGTGTGCATATGTTTGTTCACTTTATATGGTTAATGTACTTCAACTACTTTTATGCATGTAACCTCAACCGTGTGTGCATATGTGTGTATGTATGTGTGTGTGTGTGTGTGTGCCTACTCACACCAGTGATGCTTGGGATCGCACTCATGACACACTCCAGTTTGGAGGGCGGCTGAGCTTTCTTGAGGTGTGTGATGCAGGCGAGCGCTTGTGGGTAGAGACGGTGTGTGCTTACGCTCCGCAACACACACTCCAGGTTCACGCGTGTGCTGTGCTTGTAGCCAGTCATGTACCTGCAGAGCACACACACACAAAAAGCCCAAACTGGAATGTGTGGTGTGAGGACGCGTACATTAACCCACCTTGTTCAAGCTCTACTTTGCATTAGCATTCCTCTATAACTGGAGGTGCAGAAACAGCCAACGTGAGGATTTTTGGCTGACTCAGTCTACAGAGAGACCATTTGCCAGTAACCCTGTGACTTGTGGTTGTGAAACCCTGTTTGTAAGTTTGCATGCTACTTGTTGGTTCTAAACCCATGACATCATTTTAAATGTTTGTTAGCTGCTAGCTCTCCCAGTCTAGCTATACAAACAAGTCCTCTGGCACACCTGAACATGTTAACGAGGCTGAGCTCGTCTTTGAAGAGGTGGTTTTCACTCAAGATGGCGTTCAGCTCCTTGACTGCCGCCGGCTCCCGCCGCTGATAGCGGAAGTACAGCTTCTTCCATGGAACAAACTACAGCCCAGAAACACAAACGTCACCATAACATGGAACAAACTACAGCCCAGAAACACAAACGTCACCATAACATGGAACAAACAAACATCACTATTATAACGCAGACTGAAGATGACAAGATGAACACACAGAGGTAATACACAGAGAAATGTGATTAAAGAAGCTGCAGTTCTGTGGTTGAAAATTAGAAATCACCTCACAAATTCATTCATGGGGTATAATGGGATGGGGTATTATGGGATGGGGTAGTATGGGATGGGGTAGTATGGGATGGGGTATTATGTGACGGGGCCAAGTAGGTGTTATTAAATTACGACAATATAATCATGTTAATTCCTTGCAATTAAAAACAAATGTTAATCTTGCATAACTCTAAGGCTAGATATTTGTAAGCAAAGTTATATTATTTAAAGCTGCAGTAGGCAAGACATTGTTGATCATATTCACGGAAATCGAAACGACACTATGCTCCGACAGAACAACATAAATCAGCTGGTTTTAAAAAAGGCCTGCACTTCTACCTCCACATAGAGCCTGTTATTTGTTTTGCAAAAATCCACAGCTCACGGTTCTTCTGGTCCAATCAGAGCAGGGTTGTGTGAGATCTGACTGTCAATCACAGTCTGGTGCAGTCTGGTGCGCACTGATGAGCACAAACTCGATGAGAGGGTGCTCGGTGGTAGTGGGGGAGGGGCATGAGAGTTGTAAACATTCAAAATTTTGGCTAAGTCCACTCAATCTGTCAGACTTGCCACCCGCAGCTTTAACAGCCACACCTCTAATGTGTGAATGTCCCTTACCTATAATTACCTATAATGTGAGACTGTCCCCTACCTTTTCATATTTAATAGCCACACCTCTAATGTGTGAATGTCCCCTACCTTTTACCCTGTCATTTTCACCTGAAACAAGCACCTTCCTTCCGAGTCTCAACTAAGTAATCTGCCCTTATAATCAGACTCTCTGCCCTTACCTTTGGGTCGGCGACGATGTCCCTCCACGACCTGCAGACGCACTGGATGCTGCCGTAGAGGTCGACAGCTGGCAGCAGGCCGAAGACCTGCCTCAGCACCTCCTCGGGCAGGTGCTGGAGTTGCCCCTGGGGCACCTGAAGGCCCTCCCGCACCCCTAGCAGCCCGAAACAGGAGTCCGGCAGCGGCTCAGCAGGGTCCCCCTCGGAGGTCTCGTCCTGCTCAGCCGTCAGTTGGAGCCTCCGGGAGGCTGAGCGGTGGCCTGTAGTGGCTAGGGAGGGGGATGTAAGAAACGGCTGATGCTCCCAACTGCTACATCCAGCCCCTCGGTTCAAACTTAGAGAGTTCGTCTTGGAGGGGGTGAGACCCTCGCGCTCAAAATCGTCATCATCTCCAAACATGTCCTCGGTGATGCCCTCCATGTAGTCAATATCCTCGTCCACCACTTCTTGCTCGATTGCCTTCTTGAGCTTGACAGGGGTCGAGTCCTCCTCCACGTTCACCTCCTGCTTGACCTCCACAGGGGTCGGCGTTGCCTTGGCCCCTGCCCCTTCCTCACGCCTGTCCTGGGTGACTGCCTTCTGGGGGCTGACCCTCATGACACCAGTAATGGGGTAAAACTGGGTGATGTCTTTCTGGTTGTCAACACCACCATTTGAGGCTGCAAAAACAATTTCAAATCAAAAAATGTTCCAACGTCATCAACATTGAATATTTTTAAAAAGGGAAAACTAGTCTTGAAAGTTACATATGAAGGATTTATACTGTCCCACTGACTTTAATCAGTATCACCAATTGAAGCCAAGCACACACACAGTCCTTTACTGCCCCTCACCCCTACGTCACTGTCCCAGGTTAGGGTTAGAGTTAGGGGTGGCATAGAAGGCAAGTGAGAGATTTGGTTTGGGACAGTGGCATGGGACAGTAGGCAAGTGGCAGGCGCCACTAACAACAGTAACAGTACAGTTTTTGCTCATACTGCCTCTGGAATTAGGGTACAGTGTTACCTGGGCAAGGCAGGGCAGGGCTGCTGCTCCAAGTTATGCGCACATTAATTTCATGAGCACCCTCCAACTGTAGCGCTCAAGCAGCAGCAGTAACAACACAGTTTGGCAGTTTCCTCATTAGCCTACCGCGTCTTTTTCTCTTGGTGGGAGTCCTAGGGTACAGTCCACGGTTGGGGTCTTTGCTGCTTCGTGGGACCATCTGGGGTTCAGTGAGGGGATGAGTCCCCTCTGTGCTTTGACCCAAACCCACGCACTCAGATGCACTTAGATGTCTTCGCTTTGCTTTACCTGAATGAAAACAAAACAATGATCACGAACTACAGTCCACGCATGAGCATGCTTGCTGACTTGCTAAGCAGTCTGCTGAAGTTTGCCAGCCAGTAATGTTAGGCAGTTTGCTTAATTTGTCACAGGACAAGGCCAACCTATTCGAAACCATTCGGTGTGCAATTGCCTCAATACTTTACTGACTATATGGTCGTAATACACCTGAAACCTTGGCAGCGTTTTCTATTAAATTAAAACAAAACAAACTAACGCTGACTGCTCTTAGCTTGCTAGCCACCCGTCCAGCTGAAGATGGAAGTACTTTAACACCTCAAAAAGTGTTCCATTCTCAAGAGATGTATTCAATTACCTTTAGCTGCAGTTTCCATATTTGCATTCTATCGTTGGCTTTTGTTGTTAACTTTGGTCAATTGCAGAGGTAACGTTAATCGCTCCTCAGAATTTGGATGCTGGTATCATGTGTAGTGGTAGTGACTACTTGCCGATTTTCCTGCAGTGTGTTGTTTTCTAGTGACGTAATTTCCTGTGAGTTTAAACTCAGAGCAGGGACTGGTAAGATTAGACAGTAAAAGAAATGGACAGTGACATTCCTACGACGGAGTATTAGGGCCACACATGAAGGAAAAAAATATTTTTGCCATGGCGAGATTAAACTCGACATGTTGACTTTAAAGTCAGCATGTCGACATTAAACTCGACATTTCGAGAATAAAGTTGAAATGTAATGTCGACTTTAATCTCGACGTGTCGACTTTAAAGTCGCCATGTCGACATTAAACTCGACATTTCGAGAATAAAGTTGAAATATAATATCTACTTTAATCTCGACGTGTCGACTTTCAGATAGATGCGTCTTGTCTGTTAACTACTCATTGCCGTCATCGTGAAGTGCTGTATCTCGCGGTTGGAAATACCATGCACTATGCCGTTTAGTATATAGCTAGAATAATACATGTATCCAATGATATGTTTTTATACAAAATGCTATTTCACTCTGTTTTACGTGGGTAAGGCCACCGCACATTCAAATAACTGCCCTTCATGAACCAGGCCGTCACTCTCCATAGGTTAACTCATTTCTCTAAAACTGTTTTTCCATGTCTCACCTGCAATAAACATAGGAGGCTATAAACACAGGTATAGCCTAAGCATATATACTATTTTGATCCCGTGAGGGAATATGTGTGCATGTATACTTTATGTATGCACTGTATGTGATTATGTGCGCATGTAGGCTAGTACATGGGGTGGTCGGGAGGAGGACAGCTTCATTCGTCCCTAGACATTCAGCAATAGGCTGTTTTGCATCCATTACAAACAAGCAATGTAAAATTCTAGGATTGGGGAGAGCGCCTAGTATGCCTAGTCTAGTGCATAAGCATTAAGTTGAACCTTTAGATGAAAAACACTCTTTAATAATAGGCCTACAATAAATAAAAAAAAAACCGCTAATGACGTTTAGGCTACTGTTAAATCGCATTTATCGCCTGTAACTCCGTGATAAGGACCTACAGGAAAGTATTTGGCTGAGCAGGTTAATGTTTTATGTTTTGTTCACATGATATAGGTCTATGTCTAATCATTGTTGCAGTCGAAGAAAAATGGAATGTTTAATTCGTCCTCCCTTTCAATCGTCCCGAGCGGTCCTTCTCTCTCCAAACTAACTTTATTCTCAAAATGTTGAGTTTAATGTCGACACGTCGAGATTAAAGTCGACATGATATTTCAACTTTATTCTCGAAATGTCGAGTTTAATGTCGACATAGCGACTTTAAAGTCGATACATTGAGATTAAAGTCGACATTACATTTTAACTTTATTCTCGAAATGTCGAGTTTAATCTCGTCATGGCAAAAATATTTCTTCCTTCAAGTGTGGCCCTAATACTCCGTCGTACATTCCGTAGGACTTGAATGGAGAGAAGTGAAGTTAATTTGAACCAGTTTCCTGTTGGGCACTGTGGACAAAAATATTTGTAGCCAGTTCAGCAGCCTCTTGTTCTGGGGTTTGTGAATGCAGTTTGCAATCTATAAGTGCTTTACTGCCATCTCATGGGCTGAGGTGTTATCTCATTGGGATATTAAATAAATAAATGAAATAAAACTAAATCCCATTTACAAGCTGTGTTTCTCTCATGAACAATTGCCTTAATAATTGATTGCGACCCACTGTCAAAACCATTTGCTGTTGGTCTGAGGAATCAGACAGTGCACTGCAAGGCTGCTTTGATGCACTGATTGGGACATGTTCCGTGAATGCATCAAATGGGGATATAGATGAATACACAGAGACAGTCACAGGATTCATACAGAAGTGTGTAGAAGATATTGTTCCAACAAAAACAGTCAAAATGTATCCAAATCAAAAACCATGGATAAATAGCCAAGTAAAATCTGTTCTCAGAGCCCGGGATTGTGCGTTTGCCTCTGGAAACAAAGAGCTGGAGAAAAAAGCCAGATATGAAAAACAATCAAAGCAGCAAAAAGAGAATATAGGCACAAGATTTAGGAACAGCTGGAAGGGAATGATTCAAGGAATATGTGGCAGGGACTGCACATGATTTCAGATCTGAAGGGGAAGAAATCCAACATCCAAGTCTCTCACCCCTCATTGCAGACGAGCTGAACCAGTTCTATACACGCTTTGAGGTTAACATCAAACCTCCAGTAAGAGCCCCCTCCATTTCTCACCTCTCTGACCCAGGCCTAATGCTCACAGTGGCTGATGTGCAGAAATCTTTCAAGCAAGTCAACATTCGGAAAGCAGCAGGACCTGATGGGATTCCAGGCCGTGTAATCAAAGTGTGTTCAGAGCAACTGGCTGGTGTGTTTACAGACATCTTCAACTTCTCCCTGTCCACATGTGTTGTACCAAGCAGCTTTAAGTCATCTGTTATTGTTTCAGTGCCTAAGAAAAACCAAATCACCAGCTTGAACGACTGGCGACCTGTGGCCCTCATCCCCATTGTGAGTAAATGTTTTGAAAGGCTTGTGAAGAACTGTAAAATGATTCAACCTACGCTTGACCGTCACCAGTTTGCCTACAGACAGAATAGATCTACTGATGATGCCATCAACAGCGCACTGCATACCGCCCTGACACACCTGGAGAAAAAAGACACGTATGTAAGGATGCTGTTTGTAGACTACAGCTCGGCCTTTAACACCATTGTCCCCAGTATACTCGACGGCAAGCTCAGGAGTCTAGGAATGCACAGCAGCCTATGTAGCTGGATACTGGACTTCCTCTCTGGACGAAAACAGGTGGTGAGAATGGGCTCCATCACATCCTCCTCCTTGACCATCAGCACGGGAGCTCCGCAAGGTTGTGTTCTGAGCCCTCTCCTCTACTCCTTGTATACGCATGACTGTGTGGCTATACACAACACCAACACCATCATGAAGTTTGCAGATGACACCACTGTAATCGGTTTAATCACAAACAATGACGAAACAGCCTACATAAAAGAAATCAACAACCTCATGAATTGGTGTAAAGGAAACAACTTGTCTCTGAATGTGTCCAAGACAAAGGAATTGATAGTTAACTACAGGCAGAAAGAACAACAGTTTGAAGCCATTAACATCAATGGTGAGACACTGGAGAGGGTGAGAGACTTTAAGAGGCCGTTTACACGACACCGCCGGGTGGATTTTCTCTTACCGCTTTCACACCTTTAACGACTCCGGCAAGAAAAAACCTCGCGTGTACACACAGAGGTGTAACCGGCTAAATGTGCTGTAGTGCATATGCCAGACCAGTCGATGGCGCCCGCTGTGCAGAAGCTTCACAATAATTTTGCGTGAATCGCGCGAAGAAAACATTGTTAAAACAGTTTGTTAAGCCAGAGAATGTCTAATAAGTGCTCTGGTTAAGCAGTCGCATGAAATAAGGAGACTACAGACAATTCGTTTTTTAATTCAACTGTTAAACTAATAAAGTTCATTTTCAAGGTATGTGACTGCTATGTGAAATTTCAAATGCTTAGCCTACGCATTGCATTAGGTCTGAGCACCACTGGAGAAAACACTAACATGCAGTAAGCTAATGTTTAACTAAGTTAAGCTAGCGTGTGCTTCTAACTTAGCCACTAAAAGCTGATAGGCTACATTGTGCACATAAATCATGACAGGGGAAAGAAAAACATTTTAATATGATAAATAAATGGTTTGGTTTGTTTTGACAAGCAACATGTCAGGTCGAGTGCATTGGCTGAGTTGAGAGGTGGGGCTATGTCGTCATAAAGTTGCGGGCTTCGCACCTACAGGCGCCTACACGGGCGAAAGTTAGCCGGGCGGTTTCAAAAGTTCCCACCGGAAGCCGGTTTCAAAAGCTATCGGTTTCAGTCCCCTAAACTGCCGGCGTTGTGTACATGCAAGGCGTAACCGTTAACAAAACCTCACCGGTTTCACAAAAACCGGCGTCGTGTGCACGGCCCCTAAGTTCCTGGGCGTTACCATCTCAGAAGACCTCACCTGGGACAGTCACACTCAGAACACTGTAAAAAAAGGCCAACAGCGTCTGTACCACCTCAGACGATTGAGAAAGTTTGGTATGCGACCCAAGATCCTAAGGTCTTTTTACAGAGGCACCATTGAGAGCATCTTGACTGGGACCATAACCGCATGGTATGGGAACTGCTCTTAATACAATAGAAAAGCACTTCAGAGAGTTGTGCGTACAGCACAGACCATATGCGGCTGTGACCTACCCTCCATACTGGAGTTATTTGAGGGAAGATGCATTAGGAAGGCAAAAAAACTCTTGAATGATCCTAGTTATCCCAACCATGAACTATTTGATCTATTACCATCTGGCATACGATATAGAAGCTTGAAAGCTCGTACCACCAGACTCCAAAGTAGTTTCTTTTACCAAGCAATTAGATTGCTGAACTCATGCTGAAGACAACAAGGCACTTTTTTTTTCCTACACACACACACACACACACCCTTTCATTTATTTATTTTTGAGGGAGAAAAAACACAACGAATTTTACTCTATTATAAACCTATAATGAGATGTAATAAAATAAATCTTGAATCTTGAATCTTGAATCTTGAGGTAGGCTACTCAAGTGGGGATGAAAATAGCTGCTTTTACCTGAGGTTGAATCTTTTGATGCATTCCTAGGCCTACTGTGTCTACATACATTAGGCTAGGTAGGCTATCGTTGGACATTCTGATCAATCACCAGACTCAGTCAAAGAGGCGATAGAGCTTTTGCTGTGGCTGCGCCACGCCTATGGAATCAGCTGCCGCCTACTTACTTTAAGGCAGTGGTCCCCAAACTTTTTCTTCCGAGGGCCAGCTCACTATGCCTGGCTCTAAGAGAGGGCCAGAGACTCCAGGCTAGAGACTCCATGCCTGGCTCTAAGAGAGGGCCAGAGAGTATATTAGTAACCATAAATAGCTTAGTGCTGTGAACAACAACAGTCTACCTTAGTTGAATATTCCATTACATTTAATCATTGGCTAGTAGCCAATGATTAAATGTAATGTACTGTTGTAATACCATTGTTAGCTGTGTTTATATTGCCATCATGCCATGTAAAATGTAGCTCAAATGAAAATATAGCCGCAAGCGGTCCGCACCTCCGGTCCGCAACCCGTGACATTTTGGAATCCAACAAAGCACCGGCGCGGTGCGTTTGTGTAATGTACATATTTGATGCATGTGCTATGTGTTGCTGCATGTTATTTTCTGGCACATGTCCTGCTTGGCCAGGTGGTGGCACTATGCCAGGCAGGCCCATTGGGTGTCTGGATATCATCATAATCATAATATCTATTAACCTGTTAAGTTTCAGACCATTCATTTAAAGCATAGAACATTTCTGGCACATTTCATGTTTGGCCAGATGGTGGCGCTATGCTAGCCATCTGAATGACATTTGTGCACATCATCACAATAATGATTTCCAATATTGTATACCTACTAGGTTTCAAATAAATCAGTTAAGGCATTGCCCATTCTGACACATTTCCTGTTTGGCCAGGTGGTGGCGCTATGCCAGGCAGGCCAATAGGGTTTCTGATTATTCTCATAATCATAATATCTATGAACCTGAGAAGTTTCAGACTGTTCATTCAATGCACTTTGACTTTATGACACATTTCCTGCTTATGTGCAAGATATTATAATCATAACATATTACAACATATCAAAAATCCCTTCACAAGTTAACATCAGCGTCATCTTGCCATCATATTTGCCAAATTTCACATGAATCTGACAAACCATCTAGGAGGAGTACATTCAAATCTATCATGTTTTTGTTGCCAGTGGGTGGCGCTATGCGGAATATGGATTATGGGCTTGTGAATATTGTCATTACCTTCACCTAGCTTCACAATTTAGAATCAGAAGCTTATTGGCATCATGTATACCGACTTTCACATGAATCGGATCAATCGTCTAGGAGGAGTACATTAAAATTGGTCATGTCCACAATGTACAAAATCCCAATTACCTCACTTCCTGTGGGCGTGGCTAATGGCATGTTAATACAAAAGTTGATTGTTTTTTGGGAGTTACATGCACCCACCAAATTTGGTGTGTGTATCTAAAACTATATGCCAACCACAAGTCACAGTGACATAAGGGGGCGCTATAGAGTTCCTGGGCCAAGCCCAGTACCAAGGCTTTTCCCCTGTGTATTCACGGTACCTCTTGATGTGTGTGCCAAATTTCATGCGTTTTAACCAATGGGAAGCACCTCTTTTGGCATCACAATTCATCACATTTTAGTCCGCACAAAATCCCAAATACCTCACTTCCTGTTGGGCATGGCTAATGCATTGTACATACGAAAGTTGTTCATCTTGGGGAGATACACACACCTACCAAATTTGGTGTGTCTAGCTGAAAGTATGTGCCAACCACTGGATCAATCACCTAAGGGGGCGCTACTGAGTTCCTGGGCCACGCCCGGGGCCAAGCCTTTATGCCTGTGTAGCCATTGTCATTCCAGATGTGTGTGCCAAATTTTCATCCATGGTAACCACCTCAAACATAGCAAAAAGGTGAACAAATAATAATAATAATAATAATAATAATCCTTTCAAAAACAATAGGGCTTCGCACCTCTCGGTGCGCGAGGCCGGCACCACCGTCGGTGCTCGGGCCCTAATAATACTAATAAAAAGACTTTAGCATTCCCAAAAGTATTAGCAGGGAGTCCCAAAAGTATATTTTATTTAAAATGTGTGAACTTTTGTCAAGTTGTGAACAAGCAATATCCTACAAATAATTCTCAAACTAGGAGAGTTTTATGAAGTGCTGGCAAAAACATCTGAAATGACCACCATTCTTTCACTCACCTGATGAGAACTTTGTGAATTTGTATGAACATTTGAAGAGTAGGCTAAATAAAAAATAGAAATAATTATCCCAGAAAGTCCCAGGAATATGACTTGAATAGAAGTTAGTTAGTTATTAACAATTAATTGATAAACTTTTAGAATACTTTGAGCACTGATGCAGTCGTCAGCATAGGCCTCTTACATTGTTTGCAGGTAGGTTCATTCTGTTTTTGATGGCAAACGCAAAACAGCGCCAAAACAACCACCAGTGGACAAAAAGAGTATTACATGTGTATTGTTAAGACTTTCAAAGTCAAAGTCAAAGTCAGCTTTATTGTCAATTTCTTCACATGTTCCAGACATACAAAGAGATCGAAATTACGTTTCTCACTATCCCACGGTGAAGACAAGAAATATTTTACCAATTTAAACATAACATTCAAGCAAACAAAAAAGTAAGTAAATAAGTAAATAAGAGGGCACATATAATAATGAAAAAATAAGAGCAACAAAATTTGGTTGAAATTGTGCATAGACAGTCAATAAAATACTAGTGCAAAGTCAGGCCAATAAAAGGCCTGGGTAGTTCTGTTTGACCTAAGTAAGAAAGAAAGTGGCATAGTGGTGCAAGTTATGTAAGAGCAGCAGAAGTGTTGTGTTTTCAGGACAACAACAACAAGTTGTAAAGTGTACAAGTGTTCAAGTGTGCAGGTGGAGTAGTGCAGGCGGCCATTGTGGGTCCAATGTCCAGGATGTTATGTAGCTGAGGGGTGGAGGGGGGGAGAGGGAGGGAGTTCTGTTCAGCATCCCACTACAGCTTGGTGTATGAGCTGTTGGTGAGTCTGGTAGTCAAGGGGCCGCAGGCTTCTGTATACCCTCTTCCCAGAGGGCAGTAGATCAAACAGATTGTGAGCTGGGTGACTTGCATCACTCCAATTTTGGTCGCCTTTAAGTGGTGAAGAGGGGAGGTGTAAATGTCCTTCAGGGAGGGGAGTGAAGCACCAATAATCCTTCCAGCTGTGTTCACTATGGCTGCAGGGCTTTCCTGTTGTATTCAGTGCAGCTTCCCTGCCCCACACAGCGATACAGCTGGAGAGGATGCTCTCAATGGTGCCTCAGTAGAATGTGGTCATGATGGCTGGTGGAGCACTTGCTCCCTGAGTTTCAAGGGAAGTACAGGCGGCTGAGCTCTTCAGTGATGCAGTGTTGGTGGTCCAGGAGAGGTCTTCACCGATGTGCACCCCCCAGGAATTTGGTGCTGCTCTCTCTTCCACCACAGCAACGTCGATGGTCAGTGGCAGGTGTTAGGTGTGACCTCTCGAAGTCAACAACAATCTCTTTGGTCTTGCTGGACGCTCAGCAGGAGGTTGTTGTCCCTGCACCACGCGGTCAGATGGTCGACCCTCCAACCTGTATTGAGTCTCGTCAGCCCTTGGTGATGAGACCCACCAGAGTTGTGTCGCCAGCAAATTTCACTATGTGATTGTTGCTGTAGGTTGCAGTGCAGTCATCGTCAGCAGGGTGAAAGAGCAGCGGACTGAGCACGCAGCTTGGGGGGCCCTGTGCTCAGTGTGATGCTGCTTGAGGTATTGTTGCCAACACGCACTACTTGAGGCCTCTGACAGAGGAAGTCCAGTAGCCAGTTGCAGAGGTAGGTACTGAGTCCCAGTTTGTCAAGTTTGCAGATGAGTTGTTGTGGTATTATGGTGTTGAATGCAGAACTGAAGTCTATAAACAGCAATCTCACATATGAGTCTCTTTTTTCCAGGTGGGTGAGGGCTGGGTGGAGGGCAGAGCAGATTGCATCCTCTGTAGACCGCTTGGCTCGGTATGCAAATTGAAGGGGTCCAGGGGGGGGAGAATGGATTTGATATGTGACATGACAAGCCGCCAAAGCACTTCATGATGATGGGTGTCAGTGCCACAGGGCGGTAGTCATTGAAGCAGGATGGAGCAGTTTTCTTCGCACAGGTATGATGGTGGCAGCTTTGAAACATGATGGGGACGATGGCTTGCTTCAGGGAAGTGTTAAAGATGTCTGTGAAGACATCCTTAAAGCTCCCCTGAGTCCTTCAGCCTTCACTCCACCTGGGATGTTGTCTGGACCTGTTGCCTTACGGGTGTTGATAGCAGCAAGTGTCCTCTTCACGCTGTCGGCAGAGAGGGGCACAGGGGGCTGCTCGTGTGGAGGGGATGGGTCTTCTGTGGGCAGGTGCTGTTTTGTGCTTCAAAGCTTCAGCAAAAGAAGCGGTTCAGGTTGTTGAGCAGAGGGATGTTGCTCTCACAGCTCTGTGGCTGGGCTTGTAGTCCGAGAGGGCCTGAATGCCCTGCTATAGGCTTTGTGCATTCCTGCTGTCTTTGAAGTGGGTGGTTATCTTGTGAGTGTATTCCTTTTTGCTTCCCTTGATGCCACGGGACAGGTTGGCTCTCGCTGTTCTCATGCCAGCTTCATCCCCAGCTCTGTAGGCTTTTGTCTCTGGCCCTCAGCAGCCTGAGGACATCCCCTGTCAGCCATGGCTTCCAGTTAGCCCGAGTGATGATGTCTTTTGTGTGGGTCACATCATCGATGCACTTGGTGATGTAAGAGGTTACAGTGTCTGTATACTCCTCTATGTCTGTCCGGTTGTTGTAAGTGGCTGCCTGCTTGAACATTTGGTGTATGAAGCTGTTGGTGAGTCTGGTAGTGCGGGAGCGCAGGCTTCTATACCTCTTCCCAGAGGGCAGTAGATCAAACAGATTGTGAGCGGGGTGACTTGCATCACTCACAATTTTGCAATTTTGCCTTGCGGGTGAGGTGGGTGGTGTAAATGTCCTTCAGGGAGGGGAGTGAAGCACCAATAATCCTTCCAGCTGTGTTCACTATGCGCTGCAGGGCTTTCCTGTTGTATTCAGTGCAGCTTCCGCCCCACACAGCGATACAGCTGGAGAGGATGCTCTCAATGGTGCCTCGGTAGAATGTGGATATGTAGAATGCATATCTTGCCATAGAGAATGAATGAGGGGAATTACAGAGGTCCCGTGCGGGCCAGATGCTATATACCACAGTCATGTTTTGGGGGGCCACCCAAAATGAGGTGGCGGGCCGTATCCGGCCCGCGGGCCGTAGTTTGGGGACCACTGATTTTGGGGGTCACCTATGACTTGAACAGCCATGCCACTCGATGTACTATTATTGTTACTTTTTTCAATCAATGCAACTAACATTATGTGTAAAGCGACGCAATATAACCCGTAGCCTATGCAATTTATTATCCCGTCTGTTATGACATGTCGGCCTACAACAATGTTTTTCACAATTTGCGACGGAAGGTTTTGACTGAGCGTATTAACATAAAATAATAATAATATTGTCATCATCGCGAACTGGGGGTCAGTCGTGTTTGTGACGCACAGACAGCCTTGTAGCCTATTTTGCTTAGGTCTCACTTTTAACGACAAAAATAAATGGAGATGGGCGGCTGTTGGAAACGGGGGAGAACTAACAAGCCATGGTGTAAAGAAATGAAAGTGCCAGGGGTTTGCTTTTTCGTGGTTTGCTGCAAGAAAACGTTTTAGCACGCCACCAATCAGAAGACCGCCATAAGGTTAACATTTGTGCACTTAAGGACATCTTCCCTACCTGGTGCAACTAGCCACCACGACAGAGGTAGGCTACGTTTATCTATGGCTGACCGTTTTTTGCGCTCAGAAAGTAGGCTACGCATGTTCTTTCATAGCGCAACACGACCTGTCCCTCACCATATCACAACCTCTTGTCAACCTTATACAATCTGTTGCTGAAGACAAAAGCGCCCTCTCCAGAATGTCGTTATCAAATGCGCAGACCTCCTGCATGAGCACCAGTGGCGGTTCTAGGATTTTTCTGAGACAGGGGCCACAAAGGGGCCACATCATACACTGAGGGGTCAAGAACCGGTCAACATCCATGCACAGAAAATTCCTTGTTCAGTATGGCAGTGGTGTAGTCTACGTGATATGCAGGACTATGCAGTATACCAACTTAAAAAGCATCACCATCTCAGTATACCCACTTAAAATAGGCAAGGATAGGTATTAACATTTGGGGTTGATCACAGTATACCCACTACAGCTAACTAGACTACACCACAGCAGTAAGGTGCATTTCACCAGTCTCACCTTGTTCAAATACTTTTGCTAAAAAACTAAAAAGCCGATATAAATCTTGACAAATGTCCCATTTATTTATAATGTGCATTGAAAACACAATATATAAAACTAAAATATAATAGACACTTCAGTGGAAATGCATTGATATTTTAAACAGAAATCATACATCATATTTGTTCAATCACATTTTTTGTTCAATTGGACAAGTTTTACTTCAACTCTTTCCCCTTTTGTTGATAAGAGAAACCACTTTCACTGCCAGTTTGCATACATTTAAACAAACAAACACACACACACACACACACACACACACACACAAATAGCACGTGAGCAACAACTACATCATATTTACACAAATGTTGTTTTTTTTCAACAAATATTTTTACAATGGTCTGATTTGGAATGGTCTTTGAAGCCACCATCTTGCTTCCAGTTAGAAAAGCCTGATTCTGATTTGAAGACAGACGATGGGGCATTTGGAAACGAAAAAATTACAGAAGGGGTAGCAAAACACTTAAGA
Source organism: Alosa alosa (assembly GCF_017589495.1). Lineage (NCBI taxonomy): Eukaryota > Metazoa > Chordata > Actinopteri > Clupeiformes > Clupeidae > Alosa > Alosa alosa. The sequence continues at coordinate 1,058,673 of NC_063211.1, read as the reverse complement.
TGTAATACTCCAACCATTTGAAGTCTTTGTATCAAAATTCATTGAGTGGCCTCTTCCTATTTCCATGTGGTATCTTGCAGAATACCTTTAAGAGAGGTTGCACAGAACCATCTGCTCTATAATGGGAAATGTTCATAACCCACTGTCAACTTTTTTACCTTTTAACACCTACCTTTAATGTCATGATTATATTATATTAGTGGTGTGTAAGTCTAGGGGCCTTTCACTTTAAAAAAAAACCAAACAACTCGAAGAGAACCTGTCTTGGATCGCAGCGAAGTCAGAGAAGTGTCATGCAATGTTAATTTCTGGTGAGCACTTGACAAGCAAAGACGTGAGCTTACTGATGGCTAGAAGCAGGGGCGGCGCCAGCAGTTGAAAACATTTGGGGCTTAGCCCATAGAGTCTAAACAGCACTGTCAACATGGTGTTTCTGAAATGAATGACAAAATATGCTCCCTGTAGTGGCAATAGGAAATAGCATTGTACCATTAGGAGCAGCTATGCTTGGTGACTGGTGGTTCTGAAGACTGTGGGTTGAAGTCACCAGCTCCAATCTCAGCCTGCGCCATCCCAGTCTGTAGGTGAAACACTAATGCGTGTCACAAAATCCATACTTGTATTCAGCATGTCGTCTAGCAACTGTAAAACCAGTTATTATTATAAAAAAAATCATATAAAGCTTGAGTGAAGGGTAGAAAATGTAACCAATTTATCTCAATGAAACTCTCCTTGTCCTAACACTTTCAGACAGAATTCATGCGAAGCCCATGAATCAAATAAACTCAGAATAGTGGTTAATAACTTTGCAATGATAGCTCACATTAAGGGCCTGTCCCAATACCTCCCCTACCCCTAGATTTTTGCCCTAACCCTCGTTTTTGCGCGTGCACGTGTAGGGCTAGGGTGTCCCATTACTTTAGGGAGCAAGGGGAAGTGCTATGTTCCCCTTAAAATCAACCCTCAAAATATAGCCAGGACTGATGCAGGCTTAAAACGAAGTGGGAGATGAAATTACCCAGGATACCGTGCAAGCTCAGCAAGCCGGCCAAAATGTTCATATATTTTCGCAAATAAGCATATTAAAATTTCGAAATATGCTGGAATATGTTAGTTTGATGCACATCTGATGGACTGTTGAGTTTTGAACACTAATGTAAAATATCTCACGAAGCTATCTGACGATGTTCATGATATCTGCTGAGTACTTTGAGAGAGTCTGCCCATCAAATAACGTTATATATCTGATCTGGGTAGTTTCGTCAATATTTAAGGTGTGTGTTCTGGCGTTCACATGAACACGAATATCTTTGTTGCGCGTGACGTAAGTGAGCACGTTCGCTACGCTAATTTGCATAATAGTGGTGTCCCAATTCATAGGGAAAGATCTTCACCTCCACTTCCCTTGTCGAGGGGGCTTTAATGTTGAGGGCAATCAAAACCAAGTGGAAGTTTTAAGGGGGGAGAAATGGGACGGGCCCTAACTCTACAAAAACGTAGTGTTAGCTAACGTTACACCTCAATTAGGCCTGCATTCTCATGAGATTTAAGGTTAATGTTAGCAGCTGCTAAACATGTTCCTCAAGCGAAAAAATTGAACTTTCCTTACATTTGGTAAGGCGTACTGGCGCATGTAATACTGTTGGACCCCAAACAAACAGGATGTCCATTTCTCTGCAGTGACATTTCATATAACACCATTTCAAACACTTCATACAAATACCTTTCCATGCATAAAATCTATCAGCAAGCTAACAATGAATTCAAACCTGAACTTAAGTAACCTAACGTTAAGTAACAGTTCACTGACTTAAGTTAACATTAGCAGCTTGCTGCTGCTTCATAATTGAGTCTGTCTCAATTGGTGTACTTACGTGAGTACACTTTCGTGTAGTACCCTATGTGCACTGTGTGCTTACTGGCGGGGTGTGCAAATTTTAACATAATAGTATTGTCTCAAACACTAACTCCGTGCACTTCACGGAAATGACGATCGCAACATTTAAATATAACTTTATTGGCGTCCTCAATTCGACAGTGACATCGTCATACTGTTTCAAAAGATGAACCGTTTATGTTATAAGCTGCTTGTACCTCTGTAAAGTCTGTTTTCCACTGCTGCTGCTTCAGCTTTCTCAACCGCGATTACCACGAGTTTGAAAACGCTCCCTCCCCTTCCGCTATTTGGCCAAGATGGCGTCCATTAAGGGCGAAAAGTGTCCAGCGTTGCACACTCAGCTTTTTGACCGTTATGAGTGCACCATCCGGGAACTTTCAGCGCCCTTCGTGACGTTGGAATTTCAAGTGTGAACACCCTTATGCACTCAAATTAGGTATTGTAAGTGCAGAAGTACGCGATTTGAGACACAGTCTTTGACAAACCTAACAGCAACAAATAAACGTCCTTTTCACATATTAATGATAACCAACATAGAGATTTGTGACTCACCAAGAAACTTCTGTGGAGGATGAAACGCCATTGATCGGTTCTTCGCGTTAGCTGATACTTTTCTGGTTAGCCAAATGTATTCTTTCTTTCGTGCACAGACCTAAGCAGTTTGCTGTGTGCTTTATCTTTCAAGCTTCAAAAGGTGCATTACTGCCACCAGTTGTTTGGGAATGGAGTTGCATCTCTGATCACCACTCTCAACAAGTTTGACACTTATTGATGATTAATGGTACAGGGGCCATTCAGGGGCCAATGAGATTTCAGGTGGGGCCAGGGCCCCTGTTGCCCCGCCCCTAGAACCACCCCTGATGAGCACACACAGTATTGCTGCTCATTGGAAAACTGAGTTGTCTGTAAAACTTAAAATTACCATGTTTTCATTAAATGCGGATGAGGCAACAAATATGAACAATATCTAGAATGTTCTGATTCGTTACTTTGATGGGGAAATGGTAAGTCTTGGCAACTTGATTTTATAGATTTTACTTGGTGTTGAATTGCATATTAACAAGAAAAAAAATCTCCCCTTTAAACACTTTTGGCCTGAAGTAATTAAATAAGAGTGTAAGTTAAAGCCTTTCTACAATATTGCTGCAGTAGAAAAGAACAGCAATGGCTAATCAGCAATGGTCAGGGATGGTACATTGGCGGCTAAAACGAGGCTACAGGGTACACAAACCATAGGATTGTTATGTTCTATGCATTCACCTGTAGGTGGCATTAATTATATAGTAAGTGTACCCTGTAGTCTCGTTTTGGTTTAAACAATGGCCGCCATGTGAATAAGGCGAATACTCCCTTTACTTTGCTGTTTGCATCTTTTTGTACATTAAAAACCAATAGGTCGCGACCGCAAAAGGGGTGCTATCTCTATAGGTAGATATGAACTACGACTATGACTTGTGGCCTGAAAAAAGTTCAGTCAAACTTTTTTCACTTTAATCCCTGTGTCATGTCATGACATGCTTTCATTTCAAAAACAATCAAGGCTGTTTAAACCAACTTAATATTATGCATATCATTGTTAATATTGTGCTATAAATGTGACACAAACAATGCTAGAGTTTGTTTAAATCAGCCATAGTCTATTTGAATGGAGCTGGCAAAAAGGTCATTATGTAGACTCAATGCCCTTAAAGTGACAGTGCACCATTTATACTAGTACTTCAAACTAGTAGTATTCTAATAATAGTATTTTGTCTTAAATATTTTAAACAAAAATACTTTGTTTGAAGGGGGAGTGGGGCACCACGACGCAGTTCTGCTTAGGGCACCCAAATGGCCAGCAGCGGCACTGGCTCCGTGACCCACCTGATGACCCACATAGATGACAAGTTCACATTTTGGGAGGTTGACCAACAGCCCTACAGTTTCCAACGAGTTGAACAGCTGACCAATATGTACCATGTGGTCAGGCTACAAGAAATGATATGCTACCACATCATTAATGAAGGTAACTACATTTTCCAGAAGTGACGTGACTTCATTGATCTTTGGAATGTAGCTGGTGTATTCTTCATGCCATAAGGAAGGATGGCCATGTAGCCATGAGTGCCATGTGACAAAGGCAGATGCATCTTGGGCATGATCAGACAAGGAAACTTGCCAGTACCCTTTAAGATCTGACATTGATTAACAAAGGCAGATGCATCTTAGGCCTGATCAGACAAGGAAACTTGCCAGTACCCTTTAAGATCTGACATTGATTAACACTTTGTGCTTTCACTATCCAGACTATGCAATCCTCTAAGGGTGGAATAGGGAAGACATCTGTAATCTCTGACTTCACATTCCTGAAGTCTATACTAAAACGAGTAGATCCATCAAACTATTTAACAAGCTACTGGTAAGATCACTCATTTTAAACTGGCTCCACAGCACCAATCTCAATATATGCTAACTCCTGGCGCCTGGCATATCATGAAACAGTGCTTTCATCTCAAAGCTTTCATCTCAGCCGTCTAAAGGTGTAGCATATTATGAAGAGCTTTGAAATCATCAGAATTCTTTATGTCAACACTGGCTGGTCATGATGGTGCTTCAGTAAGTTCACTCGATGGAGCTGTGTGCTCCTCCTGCGATAAGGGAAGATCACAACATAATAGTGCTCCCCCACTCTTTTCACTTGAGTATGGACCCTTTCAACAATAAAAACAAAAACAATGCTTGAACGTTCTATTTGGGCTCCAATCTACTTCCTCTGCATTAAGATAACATATGGAATGTTAAAACGGAAGCTTTGTGGGGCCAACTATGATGCTGTTAATGGAACTCTCTTGAAAGGGTCTATTGAAACACACAACCTGGTGCCAAGCCCCTCATCTTTCATAGGCATCAACACCAGCACTTTGTCACCCAATGCAAAGGACCACACGACTGCCTTGCTGTCAAACTGCTTCTTCATTTGTTCTTTGTCCTTTGCCAGGTGTATGAGCCACTGTACAAGCTGACTGAAACCATGCAGTCCTTACAACCTGCCAGATTCTGCTGAAGATTCCCCTCACTCATAGGCTCCCGGAAACTCTCCTTCATAATCCTAGAGGTCCCCTAACTCTCTTTCATAATCCTAGAGGTCCCCTAACTCTCCTTCATAATCCTAGATGTCCCCTAACTTCATGGCAATAAACCAACTCAAAAGGGTGAAGACCTATAGAATCATTAACTGAATCACAAATGGCAAATAAATGGAGACACGGCAGCATGGTTTTAATCTGATGACATCTCTCTATTGCCCTTTGTGACAGTGGATGGTAGGCTAATGACATAAGCTGCTTGATGCCAAGCTCACTCACAACTTGTTGGAAAGGCCCAGAAGTTAAATTTAAGCCACGGTCGGACTGCACTTTCCATGGTAGTCCAACCAGACATAAAAACTGGAGCAGGACCTCCACAATAATTTCAGCTCGGATGTTCCTTCATGGCACAGCCTCAGGAAAAGAGTCATAATGTCCATGATGTTTAACAAATATTTATTTTTCTTTCAACTACAGGAAGCAGGTGTAATGGAGCCACTGGGATGGTCTGATTTGGCTTCTCAACCACCTGACAGGTGTGCGGTGATGGCCCACTCAGTTCAATACTGTCAGACCACTTTACTTCCTCTACTCTGGTAAAACATGACATCATAGAAACGTTCTTTACAAAGTGAAGTTGCTGTTTCTTTCCGCATTACAAGGGTGTCGTGTTACAAGACGAAAGCTAAAT
>NC_063211.1:1042206-1052520 GCF_017589495.1 Alosa alosa | reverse complement strand
CTTTGCAACCATTGTTAAAAGGTAAAAAAAAAGAACTTCACCAAGAACTTCACAGTGTGAGCAGTACTTGCATTTGGAAAGCACCCCTTACTGATGAAACAGCATTATGTCTACCAGGTATTATAAAGTTTGTGCTTTTATATCACAAATTAATAAACTTGGAATCAATACAGACCATGCCATAAAATTGCTAATCATTTTGAAAATTATTTGGACGTTTTTACAAGAAGGCTTTAGATTATTCACACTTAGTCATTGGTCTGTCTAGAACAAGATTTTTTTTAAAAATCACTCGACGCCTGAATGTATAAACTGTTGCGTTTTGTGTCCACTCTGGTGTCTACGGGGCTCCCGTTACACAGTAGAGATCGCTACTCCTGTAGGTGTGGGTGCGCTCGTCTTCGGACTGTGAGGATTTCACAGGGTAAAAGAGGAGGTATCTTTCAGTGTATGTGTCTCATGCGAGGGCCCATTTTCAACGGGTTTAGGATGTACGATAGGGTTGACTTTGTTGAGAGGTTTTCTCTATCTGAATCAGATTCCCTAATTTGGGGTTTGGGGGCTAAGGAAGGTGGACTACTTCAGAGTCACTTTCTATCTCTTAGTCGCTGTTCCCTATTCCCTTGGTTCGTACTTCAATATGTGGTTAACTTCACTAAAAGAGGAAGAAATTCAGAGCTGTTTTTGCAAGAGTTGTTTGTCATCAAAATCTGAGAGAGGTCAAAGACTCACTACGGACGTTCGTCTGGCCGTCCAGATTTGAGAGAAAATCAACTACCCTATTATTTGGGGATTCTTGTCAAAATTAAATTAAACCTCCTTTTTATGACAATTCTTGTAACATATAAGCACACATGTATGTATTAGACAGATTTCCGTATCCTCGCTTGGGTGTGTGATGTGCGTTTAGACCACGATGGGTCCTAGACCTTAGTTTCACAAACAGTTTTTCACAACAAATAAATTTGCTAACAAGGCCTATTTGGTTTTTTGTCTGCCCTGGAGCATAGGACTTTCCTTCCTAAATGCCTGGCTGAGTTCTCTACTCCTGTGTGTGTCAGTGCGTGCGCAGTATATTTTTTGCCCATATACAGCGTCTTAGAAAGTAGCCCTCAAACGGACACTTACTCACCCGGAGCGAAGATTTTTGGGGCAGAGCCCCTGTTGCAAGGCGTCCGGGGTTCTCAGCAACACAGGAGAGGCAGAAAAATACGAGAAAACGCTAGACGGTCTTTTTACAAACCCCTAATCAAAGGTTAGGATTTTGACTTTTATTAAATACAAATAAAAAAAAAATACAAAGAAAGAAAACTGTCTAAGTCTAAAAGCAAAATGCTCGATCCAAAGAAAAACCCTGAACAAGGGGCCGTTCTCTTTTTATACCCCTCTCGGTCAGATAGAACATGTCCAAATTTGGTATTGTGTCTTGCCATGAAATATTGGTTCTGCTTTTTTGTTTTTGTTTGGTTGCCAGTCAGCTTTTTGTTTTGCTGACAAAGAGTTTCTTACAGCTGGTACATTATGTTCTTACATTCTGTCTTTACATTTTGTTCAAAGCACATCTCATTTAGCATACAGTAACACACTTCAATTCTAAACTTCTAAGTTTTTAAACATTATAAGTCTAACTTGTTTCACACTGGTTGTCTATCATTATCTTGCAGCATTTGCACATTTTTATTTGTTTTAGAGCAAGCTGGATTTAAGCAGTTATATGACTAAAAATCTTTTAATAATAAATCATGAGTCTGATTATTAATTATTATCATATCTTCACATTGTAAAGTCACGCTACACCCTACGCTTGGAGATGTGATAATCCTGGTCCTGGCGGTCACGACGATCCGGTCGGTCCCGTTGGTCAGGGGGAAAGTCCACCAGAGGCTTTGTGTTGTGCCGTCTGCTCGTCTGGCTGGGGTCGAGGATGATGATGGCATGTGGGTCCATCACCTCCGGCCTGTCGTGCTTGCACCATCCTGCATTCTCGATGTCTTGTCTTGTGATGGGTCTATGTAATCTAAGGCATCGGCAGCGGTGACCCGCTCCAATAATCTTGCCATAAAGACAGTAGGGGTTGCCGTATATGCACTCAGGCATGTAGCTCCCCACAAATTCCCGAGTCCAAGGGTCCACTAGGACCTCTAGGACCTCAGAACGCCCCTGTCCTGTATCTATAAATTCTCACGGACACTGAACGTATACTGGTTACGTCTTGTATGTTAACCTCTTTCCGTCCTTCTCCATTGAAAATCAGAACAGAATTTTGATGCATTTCCTGTCGTTTCTTTTGAGTCCAATTGGCCTCAAGCCAAGAGACTCCCTCAATTCCGGGTCTCATGTGGGATATCATTTTCCAGTTGTTCGGATCTTTCAAGGCCCTAATGGTCAGTTTGTGTGTTCTATGTTCTTCATCTGCCCATAGGTAACACCTTCTCATTTCTCTCGCTTCAATAGGACTCAGTTCTCCCCTCACAGGCTCAGCCCGCGCTGTAGAGGTTAAACTGTGTCTTCTAATTGTTGCATGTACAGGAATCGCCTGTTCTTCTATCTCCATCATGTCTGCAGTCTGTACAGACTCATTTTGCACTACGATAGTCATAGGCTGATTCATTTTAGCTTGCATCATCATAGTTTCTCCCTCCGCCTCCACCATTGGAGCGTATCGGCCACTATTGCCATCAATTATGTTCACCCATTCTTGTACTGGGTGTGTTGCAGTATCTTGTCTGGTAACTAAATTGTTAACAGCAATGGATTCATCAAGGAAAGTGCTATAAAAGCTAATATTGAATTTCTGTGCCGTAGGGGGTTGATCAAATTCATCCCCTGCGTTATATTCAATGACTGGTTGTGGGGGGTCCATCTGTCTCTGAGCGGATCCAGGCCCTTCAGCCAAATCGGGGGACTGGTCACTATGGATGTCTACAAGGGTGTGTGGTCTGATCTTGTATTCTTTTCCCTTCTTCCTTTTCCCTGCCATGTCTTGTGAGTCACCGTTGTTAGGGGCTGGCTCTAGAGAGCGGCTTCTCTTTGGTGCACTGAAGAGCCTCTTGTTCCGTAGACCTGGTTTTTGTTTTATCCGGCTGGGTCCCCACAGGGAAAGGAGTAGTCGAAGAGTTGGTGTTCAAAGAGTTGTCGGATAAATTCATTTTGTTTGCGGAGAATCAGAGGTCTTGTCTTAAAGTCTGATGATCTTGGAGTGATTTTTAGTCTAGCCCTTATGCTCGTTTTATGTATCAGCAAAGGTCAGATTCACAGTTCATCTAGGGTGTCTTGGTTTGTGGTTTCGTTGAACCAGCCAGCTTACGCGACTGTTCAACTGTCACAGCAATACACATATTTGTCTGTCAGTTTTCTACTCACTTCCCTTTTTCTCTCTCATTTGTGTCTGAAGTGGCTATTTTATCTCTTAGTGGTTTGTTCTGTGATGATAATTTGAGTAGTAAGCAAGAGGATAATTTCACCAATACTACTACCATTACAATTCCAAACAGTATGAACAAAACATATTTACCCGTTGCCCACAGGGTTGTTAATATTGGGAGTATAGTTTGATCAGAAATAATGGAAAGGACTTCCCCGGCTGCCTTTAACACTGATTTCCCTATTTTAGATGTGATTTGTCCAAACAGGGTAGAGAAAGTATAATCCCCTTTTCTCCATGCTTCTTGATGAGTCGGATAACATTGTCTGTGGGGTTTCATTTCCCATCTCCAAAATAGATTACCTTGTGGAAATGTGAAGTTAAGGTCCTTCACAGTGTCGGGTTGAAGGGCGCCTGAGTCCCCATAGTACCACTCTCTAACGGGAAGTCTGTGATAAAAGTCAGTCGCTTGCGCAATAGTATCGCCATTTAGCTAATGTTCCACCAATGATGACTTGATTTGGGGTTAGAGTTACCAGCTATCGGAGTCTCTTGCAAGGTTGTTGGCACTCTTTGCTCCTTCGGGTTTCCATTGTATTGTTGATTCTGCCTTCCACTCAAATTCTATCATGAACTGATACATGTTTCTCACTCTCAGGTTGGTGTTTTTCATGCGGGGAGAGGCTTTGGAGTTGGGGGGGCCTCCTTGATTCTGAAACCACAGTAAATTTCCTAATATGTCATTTGTGACAGATATAGTCCCTATTGCACGTCTTTCCCACGCGGCAGCTAATCTCGCCGTCTCAGTGGGGGTGCTGTCATAATTGTACATAAAACGTCCGTTCTCAGATTTGTCCTCAGACCAATACCCATCCTTTACATTACTAGCCCAGTCAGGGGTGCTGTATGCCTGATGTGCTGTGGCAAGCGTATGCTCCATCAGCACTTGATAAACCACACACTCCCATCCCCTAACACACCTAGATTGGTCCTCAGAGGGATCTTTTATCAGTATGTAGGGTATGGTTAACTCTGCGTAGCCCGTAGTCAGGGCTGCAAACTGATTGTTCATAAATTCTATGTTGATAGCATCGTGGCTGTCTGTGGCTCTCGCTTCCCCTGTTCTGGCACAACGTTGTACAGCATGGGTGTAATTGTCTCCTGGCCCTATGCTCCCTGTGAGGTGAGTCATCCACTCTGTGGTTGGGACTGTCCGTCTCTTCACCATTTCTTGTAGCTTTCTTGAAAAGTTGGGGTCTCTTGTGCCTATCTTACGGTTTGTGATAGAAACCTCACCAATCATTTCCTGTATGGCCCCCCAAGAGGACGATGTCCAATTTTCGTGGGCTCCTAATTCATCCCAGTCTGATCTGGGCCTCCCTTTCACTCGGAACTTGGGTAGTCTAGGGTGTTCCCAAAACTCAGTTTCGTTCACCTGTTCTGTCAGGCATTCAAAGAGTTCTTTTTTCCCATTTTGCAAACCCTGGCTCTGACCCATTGGTACTTTCCCACCATCTCCTGACGTACTTTTATGTACCACTCCCAATGTCTACCATCGAATGTCTCATGATGGAGGGTCTGTGCTGGGTTCACATTTATGTTGAGTTTTGGTGACAAAGTGTTAAATAGGGTCCAGTTAAAAAAATGCTTCTCCCTTACGTTTATAGGGGTTAAGTCACAGTATTTGTATTGTGTCTTTGTAATTTTTTTCGCTGGTCTACTTTGCTGTTCAGGGGGTGGGTTGGGGCCATATGCCACAGCTCTTTTTAATGAGTGGGCCTTTTCTGGTGTTGGTGTTTCTATCCTTGTCCCAAGGCCTGATGGGAAAACAGATCTCTTTAGTGGCTCTGTTGCTCCTACAGAGTTCAGCTACTCTTTGAGGTTGTGTTCTCTCTTACCTGACCACAGAGCTATGTTCATACAGAGTTACACTTTAAAGTGACCATTTTACTCTTAAAGGTCGTTGTGTTCTCTCTTACCTGACCACAGAGTTACACTTTAAAGTGACCCTTTTACTCTTAAAGGTCCTGTTGTGTTCTCTATTACCTGACCACAGAGTTACACTTTAAAGTGACCATTTTACTGTTGTGTTCTCTCTTACCTGACCACAGAGCGGACCAGCTTGCGCACCTCCTCCAAGGGGGGTGTGGTCTTCAGAGGGAGGCGGAACTCCAAGGCCTGGCAGGCAGCTAACAGCTCAATGGCCAACACTGAGACAGAATGTAGCAGCATTGTCATACACTGGTTGTGATGGTAACAGCTCAATGGCCAACACTGAGACAGAATGTAGCAGCATTGTTATACTGTACATTAGTTGTGATGGTAAATACATGATGAAAATAAACATCACTCAGAAGACTAAAGATTATGGTGACTCTCTCTCTCTCTCTCTCTCTCTCTGTCCAGGGGGGTCTTACCCTGCTCCACGTGCTCCACCACCCTGAGGGCCTTGCGTGCGGCCCACCCCCCCATGGAGACGTGGTCCTCAGTAGCCGCACTGGTGGACAGAGAGTCCACTGAGGCGGGGTGACACAGCCCCTTATTCTCGGACACTGAAACACACACACACACACACACACGGACACGGACACACACACACACACACACACACACACACACACACACACACACACACCAGTATGTCAGTAACACACGCTTCACATATTTACAGGTTGTATTGTATCTTCACATACACACTCACACAAACACACACACACACACACACACAAACACACACAAAGACATACACACACACACACACACACACCTAGAGCTGCGGCGGTACAGTGCGCGATCATGAATCCAGAGTTAAGGCCGCCCTCGTTAACCAGGAATGCAGGCAGCTCACTGAGGGAGGGGTTGCACAGTCTCTCAATGCGGCGCTCACTGATGCAGGCCAACTCATGCACACCTATAGCCAGGTAATCCATGGCCTGCGTGTGTGTGTGTGTGTGTGTGCAGGTGTGTTGAGAGTAAAGGAAGAGAACGGTAAAAATGGTGCTATCTAATTTTGTTTCATTTCTGTGTAATAGTAGATGATAGGCCAAAAGCAACACTTACCCCACTAATGTTCGAATGACTGAATAAAAATCCTGATATCCTGATATTTATTTATCTATTTTTTAGAGATGCACCGATATGGAATTTTAGGGCCGATAACGATAACCGATATTTATTGGTTTGTTGTGGCCGATACCGACATGATAACCGATAATATTACTCTTGAAAAAAAATTCTGTCCAAATCATGGACAGAACTCATAATAGTCCTCAATAGTACAGCAGTCAACATAACAGTAGCCTAGCCCTACAGTATGTGTGGCTCCTTTAAGTGAACCTGACAAGAAACTGACCCTTCATGTTTATGTATGTGACAGGGTAAAGTATGTGCATGTGGATTTGCGTACCTTTGCTGGGTATTCCCCATGGAAGTTTCCTCCAGAAATAGTGATTCCCCTCTCAGCAAACACCAGCTGTAAGAATTATCAGTTTATCAATCATGTCAAATCTATCATTCAGTGATAGGTGTGTGCCTATAGGAAGTATATGCACACTCTAGACATAATTATACATTTTATTAAACAGATATACTGTGTGTGGCTGGAGTATTTGAAGAAACAATATCAGGTGGGGGTATTAAATAATGGATAGATGTAAAGTATTAGGTGTGGGTGGATGCAGTTTTAGATTATGTGTAGATATGACAGCCTCATCTGTAGTAATCATGTGTAGATATGACAGCCTCATCTGTAGTATTTGATAAAGTGTGGCTGTAATGGGAGCACATGGTGTAGTGCAGGCTATAATGGGAGCACATGGTGTACTGCAGGCTGTAATGGGAGCACATGGTGTAGTGCAGGCTGTAATGGGACCACATGGTGTAATGCAGGCTGTAATGGGAGCACATGGGGCACATTGATGAGGACATGAGTGGGCATACCGGGTTGTCTGTAGCACTGTTGAGCTCAGTGGTCAGGATCTTCTTCACGAAGGCAATGGTGTCATTTGCAATCCCATGCACCTGTGAGAGATGTACCGAGACAACAGTAGGGTGAGTGTGTTTTGTGTGTGTGTGTGTGTGTGTGTGTGTTAGAGAGTGAGTGAAGGCAATGGTGTCATTTGCAATCCCATGCACCTGTGAGAGATGTACCGAGAACAGTAGTGTTTTAGAGAATGTGTGTGTGTGTGTGTGTGTGTGTGTCCACACCTGGGGACAGCAACGCAGTGTGTACGCGTCCTGAACACGATCATATGAACCTCCTGCAGACATATTAAACAGATGTTTACATGCACACATACAGTACGCGCCTCTACGATGCAAAAGGCATCCAGAAAGCATTGTGAAGGACCCCACTGACCCTATCAACATATATGTATGTGTACAGTTTATTTCTGTAAGTCCTAATTGCTGTACTGTATTTTATTCCGCAACTACTTGGCTTATACCTTTCTCCCTGGACACGGTGCATGTGGATTTGTCGACTGACAAGGTCATATTTCACAATTTCAAGCGTATGTGTGTGTGTGTGTGTGTGTGTGTACAAGGGAGAAAGAATGTAAGCACTCACCTGTGATCTCAGAAGGGTGAAGGGCATCTGTGTGTGTGTGTGTGTGTGTGTGTGTGTGTGTGTGTGTGTGAGAGAGAGAGAGAGAGAGAGGGAGTGAGAGAGAGAGACACCTGTGATCTCAGAAGGGTGAAGGGCCTGTGTGTGTGTGTGTGTGTGTGTGTGTGTGTGTGTGAGAGAGAGAGAGAGAGACTCACCTGTGATCTCAGAAGGGTGAAGGGCATCTGTGTGTGTGTGTGTGTGTGTGTGTGTGTGTGTAAGAGAGAGAGACTCACCTGTGATCTCAGAAGGGTGAAGGGCGGAGGGCAGTACAGAGCGCATCCGGAAGGCCACCTCCATCTGACCGGGCTGAGGCTTCGCAGCGTGGAGATCTGAGAATGAACAGGGAACATGTTACACACACACACACACACACACACACATGTACATACAGTACACACACACACACACACACACACACACACACACACACATACACACACATACACACACACACACACACACACACACACACACACACACAAACAAATACACATACACATACAAAGAAGACACAACATATAGATGTCACAAATGCAGACAAAAAAGCATATAGACACAAAGACGGCCAATCAGTGCACACCCTTGTCGAAAGCTTTGTTGGTCCCTTTGAGCGACTCCAGGGTGAGGGCAGCCACAATGTCAGCTTGACGTGCGATGGCCTGTGCTCTCTCCAACGCCTCCGAACCCAGAGATGAGATCATCTGAGTCCCGTTGATCAGCGCTATACCCTGAAGGGACAAGACGAGAGAGAGAATGGAGAGGACAAGAGGCAGAGCAAAAAGGCACATCTAAAACATTTCAATACATCTAAAACATTTCAATACATCTAAAACATTTCAACACATCTAAAACATGTCAATACATCTAAAACATTTCAACACATCTAAAACATTTCAATACAGCTGGGTGGGCAATGCAAACTGATGACTCAGTTCAATGCATCAGCTGTCTTGTCCGCTGCAGCTTATAAGCTGCCGTGTTTATACTCCACAAACTGATACTGTGACTACAGTTGCCATCACTACCCTTATAGATTCTAGAAAAGTTCATGAGAATTCTAATGAGAATGATAAAAAAAACAAAAAACATTTCAGTGTATAAGCAGACAGCTGTTCGTCACTATTTCAGTGTATAAGCAGACAGCTGTTCGTCACACCAAGTTTCAGTGTATAAGCAGACAGCTGTTCGTCACACCAAGTTTCGTTACCTCTTTGGGTTTCAGGATGATGGGTGTTAGTCCGTGGCCTAGCAGCACCTGTGTGTGGAGACAACATGTGCAGTCATGTTACCTATGAGTGTGTGTGTCCCACATGTTATATCACAATGTCTTGAGTGTTTCTTTGCAGTAAGAATAGTATTCTGTGTCGTAATCTGTTTTTTTACAGTGTTAACCCTTGTGTTATCCTCAAATCTTACCGACACTCTTTATCCTTGGGGTCAATTTGACCCCAGCTAAATAAACCCTCAGAAAATGATTATAATTCTTATTGTTACCCAGTTTTTTTGTGAGAGGTTCTTAACAAGAGTGTAATAACCACCATCAAAAGCCCTACAAAATAATCCCACCCCCCCACACCCCTTTATGAACCTTGGAACCCTGGCTGGCAATATTGCCCATCCAGTGTCAGCAGCCCAAAGGCTTGCTGTTGCTTCCCCTTTTGACTTATACAGTCCTGCCAAAATAACTTATTGGGGGCCAAGCAGCGAAGCTGCGAGGACCTCATTGTGTTTCTATGTTTTCCTATTATTATTATATGCAATGGGAGTCTATGGCAGCCCATACAACTGTACGGTAAAAAGAAATTTGGCACACTGATTGGGGACGGTCCCATGATTCATGTCACCAAGTTTCATGTCGGCAACTCGAACCCTCTAGCGCCACCAATTTGCCAAAGTTGGACGTGCGTTCATGCACGTAACTTTTGACCTGTTGGTCCGATTTACAAAAGTCAGGTATTGTTGGAATCCTTGGACCAAGCCGAGTTCAACGCATTTTACAACGTCATTTTCCGCCATGATGGATTTTCCGCCATTTTGGATTTCATCAAAAACACTTAAAATGTATCAGGGGTCACATACTTTCTCTGATTCCCACCAAATTTGACACAGATCATCTTCAGACTAAGCCTCACAAAAGTTATCACTTTTTGTCTTCGGAAGTATTACCGTTCGCCCGTAAAAGCCAATCAAAATTTGCGGTGAAGCCGCCAAACAGGAAGTGAGCTCATATCTCAGCAACCCTTGCATGTATCAAAACCAAACTTGGTACATTGACTCATGACCCCATCAGGAGGACCCTCAAGAAATTTGGTGACCTTTGACCTCTAGGGGGCGCTGTAATTCA